>NC_067147.1:61064135-61146635 GCF_903995435.1 Acomys russatus
CCTCATGCCCACCTGGCACTCACCACATATGTGGCTTTAACCGTCTCCCCAGCCCCACCTGCTGTCCTTTTCATACACCTGGCATGGCCTGGAACCCCTCTTCCTGCCTCGGCCCATTTGTTGTGGGGTTGCAGGCACATGTCCCCACGCCCGGCTGAGGTTTTCGGCTGCTGTGCCCGTCCTCTGCTGGGAACGGAGGAGGTTGGGCTGGCCTCAGAGGGGCTCTGCCGGGGGACGCTCACCCATGTGACACTCATCCAGGTCTTGGTGGCAAGTGGGTCCTGAGTAGCCAGGCTGGCATATGCAGAGGGTGGAGCCCGTCAGAGGGTTGGTGCTGCACTGGGCATTCGCGTGGCACGGCTGGCTCAGACACATGTCTTCCAGGTGGCACAGGAGGCCTGTGGGACACCACCGGGGGTCCGAGTCGCTCAGAGGCTGCCTGGGGCTCCCCGCTGCCCTTCAGGAGCCTTCTCTTGCCCTCCATGCCCTCCCGCACCCCACAATGCCCTCTGCCTGCACCTGTGCGCCCAGGCGGGCAGAGGCAGGAGAAGGAGCCCACACGGTCAATGCAGGTGGAACCGGGGGCGCAGGTGGCAGCCGCACAGTCATCCAAATTCTCGTCACAGCCTGTGCCTCCCCAGCTGCTCACACACACACAGTGAAAGCCACCGGCTGAGTTCTGGCAGGTGCCGCCGTTGCTGCATCGAGGGGGACCCTGGCTTTCACATTCATCTACATCCACAGAGCAGTCCCAGCCTGCAGGGGGCACAGAGAGGGGGCAGGGGATCCATGTGCAGGCACTGCTGCCGCCGCCACTGCCGCCGCCGCGGACTTGCTTCAAACGGCTCACCCTTCCAGGTGTTTGGGCAGAGGCAGGTGTAGGTGCCCAGCCCATCCAGGCAGGTGGCCCCGTTCCGACACTGGTGCCTGACACAGTCGTCTGGATTCACCTCACAGTCCAGGCCTGTGAAACCTAACAGGATCACGGGATCAGCCATGGAGCCCACCCGGGACGGAAGAGAGGGGTGCAGGAGAGCCCCCCCCGGAGGCTTCACCTGGGGGGCAGAGACAGAGATGAAAGGTGGCATCACCCCCTGGTACTAGCTGGCAGGTGCCTCCGTTAAGACAGCTTCCGGAAGGACAGGGTCCCTCCCTGAGCTTGCACTGCAGACTCTCCTGTCCCACAAGGCAGAGACACCGGAAGGAGCCCAAGGTGTTATGGCAGGAGGTGCCCTGAGGGCAGGGCCCTGGCTCCAGGAAGCACTCGTTGATGTCGCGTTCGCAGGTGTGACCCTCGAAGCCAGGTGGGCAGCGGCACTGGATCTGGGGGTATGTGGCCAGGCACATGCCTCCGTTGGCGCAGGGGTTGGCTGAGCAGAAGTCGAGGAGCTGGCATTGCTCGCCTGCAGCGGGGCACAGGGTCGAGGGGGAGGGTGCTGTTTCAGGCACCGCACAGGTCTGGTTCATGCACCTGTGTGCATGAGCTCTGCCTCCTCCTCCTCCTGTCTCCTGTCTGTTACCCTCAGGTCCCTTTGTCCTGGTGCCCCTCGGCCTCTTGGTTCTGCCGTGCTCCGGGAGGGGCGGTCTATGAACCTGTTCATGTCTTCTACTTGAAAAAGCACATGTAACTGACTGTAGGCATGTTGCATATTGGCCTACCTGGGACACTGTGGGATGCCGGCTCCCTGTTGAAAAGCCTCAGGGGTGCCGGGTTGGGTCACTTTGCCTGTCTGAGAGGATTTCTTCCTGCTGATCTTATCATTGTTTAGGTTTTGGTTTTCTTTAAGGCAAGGTGTCCTAGCAGCATACATCTGAGGATGACTTCCAACTTCTCCTCCCTCTTGTTTTTGACACAGGGTCCCTCTGTGTAGCCCTGGCTGTCCTGGAACTTGCTATGTAGACCAGGCTGGCCTTGAACTCATAGAGCTCCTCCTGCCTCTGCCTCCCAAGTGCTGGGGTTAAAGGTGTGCACCACCAGCGCCCGGCTTGACTTTGAACTGCTGATCCCCTTGCCTCTGCCTCCTGAGCATAGGCACGCGTGCCCCCACAGCTGAGCTATGCCCCACTGCGTCGAACCCAGCCTCTGCTCCTCTGCGTCTCTCCTTGTACTACATGGTGTGGGTCCCAGGGACTGAGCTTGGGTTGCCAGGGTTGGCGGCAGGCGCTACCCACTGAGCCATCTTGCTGGCCCTACTGTCCCCTGTTCTTTCTTTATTACTTTTTTCATTTTACACATTTTTTCAAGTGCGTAGGTGCTTTGCTTGTATATATGTTTGTATGTCTCCATGTCTGTACATCACGTGTGTACCTGGTACCCGCAGAGGCCAGAAGAAGATATGTCTGTGAGATAGTTTCTAGGTTGGGATAACCGAGCTGGGAAGACCTGTTCTCAATGTGGGCTGCACAATTTCCTGGACCGGGGCTCGGGAGTGCCTAAAAAGACAAACGCAAACCGTGCCCCAGCTCTCGTCTCTCTGTGTCTGTGATGGTCACAGGTGGAGAAGCCCCAGCTCTCATCTCTCTGTCTGTGTGATGGTCACAGGTGGAGGAGCCCCAGCTCTCATCTCTCTGTGTCTGTGATGGTCACAGGTGGAGGAGCCCCAGCTCTCATCTCTCTGTGTCTGTGATGGTCACAGGTGGAGGAACCCCAGCTCTCATGTCTCTGTGTGTGATAGTTTGTTCTACCCCTTGCCACAGCCCGGAAGCACCTGAGAAGAACGTCTTAATCATTGAGGGAGAAATTGCCTAGATCAGCTGGACCACCTGTTGGCGATAGTCTTGACTGTTAATCAGGGTAGGAGGGCTCAGCCCGCTGTGGGCGGCACCATGCCCTAGGTCAGGGTCCCAACCTGTGTAAGGCAGGGAAAGCAAGCAAGGATGCTTGTATTCTCTCTGCTCTTGGGGTGTTCTGTGGTTGGCAGCTTTGGGTTCCTAATGTCCTGTCACCTGGGAATTTAACCCTTTCCTCCCTGGGGCTGCTTTTGGTCACGGTGTCTATCACGGCAACAGAAATAAAGCAATGGCACCCCTGGTTCCTGTCACCCCTCGACTTCCCCACCATGCTGCTGCTGAACCCTCACACCAGTGAGCTTCCCTTTCTTTTTCTTTTTCTTTCTTTCTTTTTTTTTTTTTGTTTTTGTTTTTTGAGACACGGTTTCTCTGTGTAGCCTTGACTGTCCTGGACTCACTTTGTAGACCAGGCTGGCCTCGAACTCACAGAGATCTGCCTGCCTCTGCCTCCCGAGTGCTGGGATTAAAGGCGTGCGCCACCATAGCACTGCATGATTGTCCCTTTCTTTGGGAGCTTTGGGGTGTGTGTGGGTTGTCACACGCTCCTCCTTGACCTCCCACTCCCTGTGCGCTTACCTGTCCACCCCCGTTCGCAGGAGCACTGTGGGCTGCCTGAGGCCTGGATGTAGCAGTGACCCCGGTTGGAACAGAAAGAAGGTGGGCAGAGCTCTCCCAGCTGGGTTTGGCATCGATTGCCAGTGAAGCCAGAGGGGCAGGTGCAGGAGAAGCTGAGGGCCAGTGGGGAAGCAGGGCTGGGGGCGCTCGCAGCGGGGGTGCGGGGCAGGGCTTGGCAGCTGCCCCCATTCTCACAGCGTTGGGCATCCTGACAGGGGTCAGGAAACTGGCAAGTCTCACCCAGAAATCCAGGGGCACACCTGGGGGTGGAGGGTCATTTCAGGCCAGTGGCCCCTCTTTCTCCCCCTCCCCCCCACTCCTCTGTCTCCTCTCTACTCTCCTCCCGCCCTCTTCCTCCCCACTCCTTTCTCTCCCCATTCCCAGTCCCTGGAAGCTACTCACAGGCAGGTCCCTTGTCCCTGTGATAGCCTCAGGCAGGTGCCTCCGTTGGCACAAGGTCCTAGGGAACCTCCACACACAAGCTCTGGGAGAAGAGATAGGGGGGGAGTGACAGACCCCGAGGGTCCCAGGGATTGGCCTTCCTCCTCCAGGTGCTCCTTAGGGACTGGTGACTAGCACCCCTCCCCCGCAACCCCCTCCCCACTCGCCATGTGGCACCGTGTGGTACGTGCATGGTGCTGTCTGTCACCCTCCCCTTCACACAGTTCCCACATGGTCACCTGATCCCAGCCCTTCCACTCAGGACTCCTGTTATTACTCCCACCCCCTTCCTGTTTATTCTCTGGTCTCCCAAGTTCAGCCCAGCTCCATCCCCCGGAAGCAGGACAACAGGGATTCGGAGGGAGCCAGGGCGCTCCTAGGAGATGAATGGTCCAGATACCTAAGGGATTTCCTTCAGGAAAGGCCAGAAATGAGCCACTGGGGGTGGGGACATCTGGACGGAAAGGGACCTGGTGTGCCCCTCTGTGCCTCGTCTCTTGCTTCTCACTCCTCTCGTCCCCTGCCTGTCTACACAAAGAGCCCTCTGCCTCTTACTCCAGGCTCAGCTGGATTCTCCCTGGGGGTGGGCACCCTCCTTCCCCGTCCACAGCAGGCAGTAGCCCTGGCAAAGCCCAGGTCTCAGCAGCCCCTGTGGCAGTCAGCACTGCCTGCAGGTGTCCCCATTTAATGGGACAGAACCGCCTCCCTCCAGACTCTCTTCAGAGCCTAGGGCTTGGCCCTCTCCCCTAGCTCTGCCCCCACCCTTTCACCTTTGGCCACACCTCACCTCTGGTCAGGGTGACTGGGGAGCAGAGTAGCAAGAGCAGCAGCAGCCACAGCAGCGACTGGGGCCGCATTCCAGAGCGACTGTCCCTCTTCAGGCAAGGACCCTCAGAGCCCCTGTGGCCGTGCAGGGCCACCTCCTCTGCCTCCACACCGCCACTTCTTCCTCCTGGGCCTGCTGCAGGCCTCTGTCTGAGCTGTTTCCTGAGTCACACAATGTCCTGGACACCCTACTGATGGGTGTGTATGTGTGTGTGTGTATGAGAGGTTGGTGTGTGTGAAGGACCACTCAGCGAGGCTGAGGGAGGGGCCTCTGTAGGCTGGCAGTCCCTGAGCAGAGGATGGTGTGGCTGCTCACAGGGGAAAGGACCAGGGGGAGCTGGTTTGCTCCTCTGGCTCAGGGCAGGGGTGGGGGGGATGTGGGGGGAGGACCGGGAGGGGCAAGTGCTACTACTGTGACCCAGGAGGGGCAGTATGTGGACAGGGGAGATGGGAGGAGGAGAGGGTGCTCAGCTTCTGGTGTAGCCCCACTTCTCAAAGGACCAGTAAGTTGTCAGGAGTTGAAACTGGTTGCTTTGGCAGAGGGAACCCAGGGGACCTCTAGGCCTTCCCTTGGCCCTTTTGGGGGTGCTATTTTAGAAAAGGTGTTTTGAGAGGTGGAGAGAGTGCACGCGTGTGGTTGTGTGTGCGCGTTTGTGGTGTGTATCTAGGTGTATGTGTGTGTGGTGTGTGTGTGCATGTGTTTGTGTGTGTGGTGTGTGTGCATGTGTGTGTGTGTGTGTGTGTGTGTGTGTGTGTGTGTGTGTGTCTGGGCTGGCCTAGAACTTGTGGACATTCTTCTGCCTTTGCCCCCTGGGTGATGATGAGGTTTAGGCCCATGCTTGGCACCTTCCTGGGGAGTGGACAGGAAGCTGGGTCTTGCCCTCGGCAGAGATGGAGCCCAGGCCTCCTGTGTTCCACACACATGCTCTATTACCGTGAGTCATGCCCGTAGCCTCCTGGGCTTCTGTTAGTACAGAGCTGGGGAGAAGGCTTGACCTTCCTTCAGAGAAGAATGTAAAATATTGTCATTACAAATGGACACAGTGCGTTGTACCCACCTCTGCCTCCCTCCCCAACAAAGGATGCTGGGATACAGTCAAGATGTCAGTCAGTCAAGATGTAACATTTAATTTATATGTAAAAAAGACAATCACAAAGGGAATTCTTTGCCCGGAAAATTTCATTGTACCTTCTTTAATTTTTTTTAAAAACAAAACAAAACAAAAAACCCTTTGGACAAGCTCTCATTCTAGGCCAGGCTGGCCTGGAACTCACCATGTAGCAGAGGCTAGCTTCAATTCTTCCTGCATCAGTGTCCTAAATGCTGGGGTGCCTGGCTTCACTCTCCCTTCCCGAGGACCCGGGACAGCTTTGGGGTCAGTCACACGGGGGACAGGGACGGAACCCAGGTGGTGGAGTGTCTGCGGGAGCAGAAGGCTCAGCTTAGAGGAGTCCCGGATGCTGCCTGCAGTGCTGAGCCCCCCCCCCACCCCCCGGTAGCACCACAGTACTGGGTGCCCTGCAACCCCCTCCCGCTAGCACCACAGTACTGGGTGTCCCGCACCCCCCTCCCGCTAGCACCACAGTACTGGGTGCCCCGCACCCCTCCCCCCACTAGCACCACAGTACTGGGTGCCCCGCACCGCCCCCCCCCCCGCTAGCACCACAGTACTGGATGCCCCGCACCCCCCCCCGCTAGCACCACAGTACTGGGTGCCCCGCACCGCCACCCCCCGCTAGCACCACAGTACTGGGTGCCCCGCACCCCTCCCCCCGCTAGCACCACAGTATTGGGTGCCCCGCACCCACCCCCCCCTAGCACCACAGTACTGGGTGCCCCGCACCCCCCCCCCCTCTAGCACCACAGTACTGGGTGCCCTGCACGCCCCCCCCCCCGCTAGCACCACAGTACTGGGTGCCCCGCACCCCACCACCCCCCGCTAGCACCACAGTACTGGGCGCCCCGCACCCCCCCCTGCTAGCACCACAGTACTGGGTGCCCCGCACCCCCCCCAGCTAGCACCGCAGTACTGGGTGCCCCGCACCCCCCCCCCCGCTAGCACCACAGTACTGGGTGCCCCGCACCCCCCCCCCCCGCTAGCACCACAGTACTGGGTGCCCCGCACCCCTCACCCCGCTAGCACCACAGTACTGGGCGCCCCGCACCCCCCCCTGCTAGCATCACAGTACTGGGTGCCCCGCACCCCCCCCCACCCCCGCTAGCACCACAGTACTGGGTGCCCCGCACTCCACCAGAAGAACCCAGACTGTAGGTGATGGTGGCTTCGAACTCCTGACCCTCTTGGTTCCATCTCACAGTTGCTAGGATTACAGGTGTGCACGGCTGTCTCCGTTTACACCGTGCTGGAAATCAAACCCCAAGCTTATGCCCGTGGGGCCAGCTCCCTGGCCACCGAGCCACACCCACATCTTATACTGGCATTTTAGTCAGCGATTCAGTTTTTTGAGTACATCTGATGTTTAAGGTATTTTGGGGGTAATAAGCATGTGCCCCACTACAGAGCCCTGTGGCACCCCGGCAGCCCCCATCGCTGTTCTTAAATGATTGGACTCTACCACGTGCGCCCTGTGCCACTGCAGCTAGTTCCCTACTGAGACCTGTCCAGGAAGCTGTCAGGGTTAACACGATGGACTAGTTTACAATAGGTGTCCTAGAGCTCATATAGGCGTGCGGTTGCCTGCTTTCTTTTTCTTTCTTTTAAGATTTATTTATTATTTACACAGTATTCTGCTTGCATGTGTGCCTGCCTACCATGTAAGGCACCAGATCTCATTACAGATGGTCATGAGCCACCATGTGGTTGCTGGGAATTGAACTCAGGACCTTTGGAAGAGCAGACAGTGCTCTTGACCTCTGAGCCATGTCTCTAGCCTAGGTTGTCTGCTTTCTTATGCTAACTGGGAATAAAACTCCTGAGCCTACAGATGACCATGGAGTGAACCCTTGGTCATGAAAGCTTGGCTGTCACCCTCCAGCACACAGCGCCTGCTCAGTAGGGTCCGGGTTGCTTTAAGATTGCAGTCTTAGCGGGGCGTGGTGGCGCCTGCCTTTAATCCCAGCACTTGAGAGGCAGCGGCAGGCGGATCGCTGTGAGTTCAAGGCCAGCCTGGTCTACAAAGCGAGTCTAGGACAGTCAAGGCTACGCAGAGAAACCTTGCCTCAAAAAACAAAACAAAAGAACAAAAGCAGTTGTGTTGGGTGTGGGCACCCGCCCCAGAATGCCAACATTTGGGAGGTCAAGGCAGGGGGGTTGGAGTCAAGGCCAGTTTGAGAAGACTGGAGATCTCAAAACATCAGATAAAGTTCCCCCCAAACAACAGAGAACCCCATTTTGTTAATAAGGGTTAACACTATTTTCACACGTGTGGTGACATTCATGTTTCTTTTGTGCACTTCCGGTCTGTGCTTTCAGCCCATTGTCCTCTTGATGTGTCATTGTCCCATAGCCTTCCCTTGTGGAGAAGGCGGCTGAGACCTGGGAAGATCCGGAGAGCAAAGCGGCGGCTTTTCCTCATCTGGGCATCCGGTGCGCTGAGCAGCAAAGGGAAAGTGGGAAGCGAGGGGCGAGCGAGCGACACCTGGTTCTGGTAGAAGCACAAAGCCCTGGTGGGGACAGAACTGGCCCTGTTTCACATCACTTAGAAAGGAGGCTGGGGCGCCAGGCTGGAGCTGGTGAGAAAGGAGAACCGGGACTGAGACAGGGAAGTGGCGCGGCAGACAGAAGGGGAACCGGGAGCTGCGTGGGCGCGGGGCGCGGCGGGACCGGGGGGGGGGGGGGCCCTCGGGGCGGGGGCGAGACCGGGACAAGGGGCGGGACCGAAGCGGGGCCTCGGGGCGTAGGCATGGCCGGGGCGTGGCGCCAGCTCGGGGCGTGGCCGGGGCGGGGGCCTCGGGGCGGGGGCGGGGACCAGGGCGTGGCGGCTCAGGGCGCTTCTCGCTTTATCCTGCTACCTGTGCTGCCGCCGGGTCCACGGTACCTCCAACTCCTAAAACTTCACTTGGCGCTTCCTTCTCCTCCGCTTTCCCAGTGGCTTCCCGGACGCTGACGCAGATGCCTGGGGAACACCAAACACCATCATTGTAGGGTGCAGCGGTGTAAAAACACCCCTCTCCTTGCCCCACACGCCACTTGTAGGAACTTCCCACTTAAGAAGGGCAGCGGCATTCCTGTGAGCGTTTCTTTTCTCTTTTCTTTTTCTTTCTTTCTTTCTTTCTTTCTTTCTTCTTCTTCTTCTTCTTCTTCTTCTTCTTCTTCTTCTTCTTCTTCTTCTTCTTCTTCTTCTTCTTCTTCTTCTTCTTCTTCTTCTTTCTCCTCCTCCTTCTTCGTCTCTCTCTCTCTGGTTTTTTGAGACAGGATTTCTCTGTGTTAGCCTTGGCTATCCTGGACTCACTTTGTAGCCCAGGCTGGCCTCGAACTCACAAAGATCCGCCTGCCTCTGCCTCTCAAGTGCTGGGATTAAAGGCGTGCCTGCCGATTATGCCTTCTGATTATTGCATTTTAAAAATATTTAGTGCCTATTTTAAGTGTGTGTACCTGTGTGTGTGTGTACACAATGTGCACGTGTGAGTACAGGTGCCTGAGGAGTTCGGAAGAAGGTGCTGGATGCCCTACGGCGGGAGTAACAGGCAGTTGTGAGCCTGGATGTGGGTGGTGGGGACCCACGGCACTCCCGACTCTGATTCTACACTGGAAGCCTCACCTCCCACTTTGGGGTGGGGGGGTTGGGAGGGTGGGGGATGGGAGTGGGGAGAATGGGGTGTTACTTTCCAACGAAGCAAGTTTTTGGAGGCTCCGGGAGCACTGCCATGGCTCGACTAACCCCCCACCCCCACCCTAGTCCCAGGAATCCTCCTGAAGCGTTTTTTTAAGGCATCAAAAATAAAGGCTCTGCAGAAAAGTCCATTCAGTTTTGTTGTAAGCAGAAAAGGAAGTGGCACCAGACAAAAGCTGCCCTTCCGGAACCTTCCCGAAGGACCCAGGAGGCTGTCAGCCCCCCTGCTGCCCAAGGAATGGAGAGATTTCCTGCCTGTGCTGGCCTTGAAGGGTGATTCAGACCCAGGAGCCTAGGTTTTGAATTTTTCTTTTTCTTCTTTTTAAAAAAATTTATTTAGTATTTATTTTTTGATTTTTCAAGGGTTAGGGTCAAGGTTTCTCTGTGTAGCCCTGGCTGTCCTAGACTGGCTTTGTAGACTAGGCTGGCCTCAAATTCACAGCGATCTGTCTGCCTCTGCTTCCCGAGTGCTGAGATTAAAGGCGTGCGCCACCACGCCTGGCTGGTTTTGAATTTTATTTGAGACAGGTTCTCTTGTATCTCACCTCAGGCTTGTTAATACCTGAGGGTGACCTTGAGCTGATCCTCCTGCCTCTGCCTCCCAATCACTGGGATCCCAGGTCTGCACAAGCACACCTGGGCGTGAGGTGCTGGCGATCTAACCTAAGGCTTTGTATGCATAAGGCAAGCCTTCTAACTGAGCCACATTTCCAGCCCATACTTACTCAATTCAACATTAAATTTTTATTTGGTTTTTCAAAACAGGGTTTCTCTGTGTAGCCTTGGCTATCCTGGACTCACTTTGTAGACCAGGCTGGCCTCGAACTCACAGTGATCCGCCTGCCTCTGCCTCCCGAGTGCTGGGATTAAAGGCGTGTGCCACCATGGCCCAGCTCAACATTAAAATTTTAAAGTTTAACTTTATGTGTATGGGTGCTTGCCTGCATGTGTGTTTGTGCACCCCATGAATGCCTAGTACCGGAACAGGCCAGAAGACGGCGTCACACCTGCTGGAACTGGAGCTACAGATGGTCATGAATCGCCACAACGCCGGTTCTGGGAACTGAACCTAGGGTCTCTGGAAGAGCAGCCAGCACTACTTCCGGAGTCCTGGTATTACGGGCATCCCTGGTTTACGTGGTGCCAAGGTTCGAATGTGCACGGTCTCCCGCTTGCAAGGCCAGCGTTCAGCCTCAGGCTTTGTCTGTCTCAGGGCTGGGAACAAAGTTCAGGGCAGTGCCCGAGGTGAGGGGTTACACCTCCCTCAGCTTCTTCACTTTAAACGGACTTAAGGAGGGTCACCTGGCTAGCTAGCGGCTGCTGAACGGAACGGCCGGGTGCCGGGTGCCGGGTGCCGGCTCTTCCTTGGGACAAACGTGGCTTGTGGTGGCCTGTCTTGTTACATGTGGAGACCAAGTTAGGCCTCTCTCTGGACTGCTGCAGCCTTGTGCATCTGAAGAGATTAGATCAAGGGGCTGGGGAGGTGGCTCAGTGGTTAGGTGCACCCGCCGCTCGTGCAGAGGACTCAGATTGGGTTCCCAGCACCCACATGGCCGCTCACAACCATCAGTAACTCCAGGTTTAGGGGATCTGACGTCCTCTTCTGGCCTCTACGGGCAGTGCATGCTCATGGTACGTAAAAAATAAAAATAAACCTTAAAATCAGATTAAACAGCACAGGCTAGACTGCTGGCCTTTAATGATGGTAAAATTGGATTATGCCAAAGGATTATTTTAAAATGAGTGATGTGATGTCAGTAGATTTGGGTGAAATATACCTATGTCACATACTTCTATTTTCTCAGTGGTGTAACTATCTTGAGGGGAATGGGCTGTGAGTGGGAAACGTTTAAGGATCTCTGAGTTCTCTCTCAGCTGCACCTCATCTTTAGGGAACGATAACGTGCTGGTGTAAAGGAACTCTGGGCGTTACACAGGGCCATGTTTGTATGAGCGTGACACACGCTGAGTGATCAAGAAATTGCAGTCCTCGTAACGACTGGGGCTTGTCCTTTCCGTTGACAGAAGTGACCACATTCCCTCCTGGGTTTCTGAGTGGCCTTTTGCTCGCTCGCAGGCTTCATGCGCTGTCTCTTCAGAGGCTGCTTCCTAACAGAGGACCCACCCACGCCTCACTGAGGTGCCTGCTCTGGCCTCATGGTGGCTCCCAGGGGACAGTGGCTCTGGGCTGACCTCATGGTGCAGGTCCCTTATGACAGTGAGAAGTGCAGGACAGTGGGTACACTGTGTTCTCACCCCGGCCCCGAGAGACTGAAACTGACACAGCAGCAAAAGGCAGTGTCCCTCGGATGACCCAGATCCCCCCTAGAGTGCAGACTTGGGAAGCTCAAAGTTGCCAGGATGTTTTTTTAGCAACTATCACGTGACAGTGAGGCCTGGTCTGCAGACTGTGGCACATCACAGACACGGGCATGGACTGACAGGACAGTGAGGCCTGGTCTGCACATCACAGACACAGGCATGGGCTGACAGGACAGTGGGGCCTGGTCTGCACATCACAGACATGGGCATGGGCTGCCATGACAATGAGGCCTGGTCTGCAGACCCGGGCACATCATGGACACTGGCATGGGCTGAGACAGGCTCTCCTTGTAAATGCACATGTGTCAACTCAGAAATACTTCTCTAAGGCCCAAGACCCATTCTTCTGATGTGCAGTCATTACAAAGGCAAGCCTCTGTGTCCCAGTCTCTGTGGGGGATGGGATGCTAATGCCAGCTAGCACCGGATCCCATGCCAGAGGCTCCCCCCTGCCCCCTCCCCACCATCCTGCCCCTCCCCGAGTCTCTGCAAGTTCTTTGTTTTTCTTGTTCTAACCAAATACCCGAGAAAAGCGACTTAATGCAGGCTTTATTTCAGCTCAAGGTCTGAGGGGAATAAAGCCTGTCATGGCAGAGAAGGAAGGCAGCTGGCCACTTCCTGCCCATAGCCAGGAAGCAAGGGGGATGGCTGAGGCTAGCCCACTCCCTGCCCACAGACAGGAAGCAAGGGGGATGCTGAGGCTAGCTCACTTTTTCCTGATTTATTCAGCGAGTTGCTCTGGCCCATGGGATGGGGTGGGGGTGGCCACATTCAGGATGGTTCTTCCTTTCTCAGTTATACATCCTTGGGAACAGCCCAGAGGTGTGTCTCCTAGGTGACTCACCACCATCCAGTCAAGTTGCTGACGGAGATTGACACATGGGAACAGAGCTCAGCTTGCACTCCATGGGCAGAAGTTACCAAGGAGAACCTGCTTCCGTCTTACCAGCTAAAAATCCAACCATGCTTATCTTTGGCAACATAGATTTCTTCTGGAAATTCTGTCCCAGGAGGAGGGGCTGCCCAAGGGAAATGCCCTGTTCTGCCCAGGGCAGGGATCCAGTGGGGGATGGAGTGTCCTTCAACTAGAGTGTGCCCCCACCCCACCCTCTTTGACTGTAATTGGCTCTGGCAGAGGAGACAGGGTCAGCCTGGGTTAGGGAGTGTGTGGAGTGAAAGGTCAGGAGAGGCATGAGCCAGTCCCCAGGGTGCCGGGTGAGCGTCAGTTACTGTCCTAGGAGACCCATGGCTGGGATGGTTTTGGGGTTCTCTCTCTCCCAGGAAGATTTGTCACACCCTAAGAATAGACTTCCAAGGTCTTTATTGAACACGAAAGGTCAAGGATTGATTGCAAAATCTTCTGTTTTAAGTTTAGAGATTATCACATAAATAGGCGAAAGTTGAAAATACTCCAGATGAGGTATTTAGTTTTGTTTTTATGAGTGGAAAATAAATTTTCTGGTGTCTAATGTGAGGAAGGAATGAAAATATATGACACATTTGTGAATCTGAAAAATTTATAAGCCTCGGGAGGCAGAGGCAGGTGGATTACTGTTGAGTTCAAGGCCAGCCTGGTCTACAAAGTGAAAATGAGTCCAGGACAGCCAAGGCTACACACAGAGAAACCCTGACTCGAAAAACCAAAACCAAACCAAACCAAACCAAACCAACAAAACAAAAAACAAAACAAAACAACAACAACAAAAACGAACCATAAGCGTGTATGAATTTGTCAGCATGATTGACAGGGTGAATAAAATAAGCAAAAAACAACAAAGCAAAACAAAACAACCCCGCACTACTTCGCCCTCAGTAAATGTCTTCAAGTTTCAGCCCCCAGGGACACAAAGGGCTTGCAAACCTGCAAACCTTGCCTGTTCCTTCCACCCTGTTGTACCCTTCCCAAACGCTTGCTGAGCACAGGGGCTGTGGGAGCAGAGTGCTTGCCCTGCCTCTGGAGGAAGCAAGCCCTCGGCTGCCTGCTTAAGCCCTGGTTCACGGACTTGGTACAGGAGGCTGGGGATTAAGACAGGAGGTGTGGAAGTGGCAGGCAAGAGAGCTGAGGTGTGACACGGGTGGGAGAGCAGGAGATTGGTGGGGGGCCTGTCTGGGATCTGTTGCGGGGGGTGGGGGGGGGGAAGCAGCAGGCTCACTGAGCCCTGAGAGGGTCCATGATGGGTGGTGTGGGTGGGTTCAGGCTGCCCTGGGTCCTGAAGACCATCGGACCAAGGTGGTGGGGTGGGTCTTGCAGCTGACTCCCCGATTGGCTGTCCAGTCTTGTCACAGTCTGCCCTCCTTGGCATGTCTGGTTGACATTAACCTCTAGTCTCTGGCTGGTGATAGTGAAACCTTGGGTCAGCCTGCCCTCCACGGTGTCTCGTGGCCTTGGGTCAGCCTGCCCTCCACGGTGTCTCGTGGCCTTGGGTCAGCCTGCCCTCCTCGGTGTCTCGTGGCCTTGGGTCAGCCTGCCCTCCTCGGTGTCTCGTGGCCTTGGGTCAGCCTGCCCTCCTCGGTGTCTCGTGGCCTTGGGTCAGCCTGCCCTCCTCGGTGTCTCGTGGCCTTGGGTCAGCCTGCCCTCCACGGTTGTCTCGTGGCCTTGGGTCAGCCTGCCCTCCACGGTGTCTCGTGGCCTTGGGTCAGCCTGCCCTCCACGGTGTCTCGTGGCCTTGGGTCAGCCTGCCCTCCACGGTGTCTCGTGGCCTTGGGTCAGCCTGCCCTCCTCGGTGTCTCGTGGCCTTGGGTCAGCCTGCCCTCCACGGTGTCTCGTGGCCTTGGGTCAGCCTGCCCTCCTCGGTGTCTCGTGGCCTTGGGTCAGCCTGCCCTCCACGGTGTCTCGTGGCCTTGGGTCAGCCTGCCCTCCTCGGTGTCTCGTGGCCTTGGGTCAGCCTGCCCTCCTTGGTGTCTCATGGCCTTGGGTCAGCCTGCCCTCCTCGGTGTCTCGTGGCCTTGGGTCAGCCTGCCCTCCTCGGTGTCTCGTGGCCTGCCCTCTGTGTCCTCAGAGCCCAGCCCTAGGCAGTAAGAGAATCTGTTAGAGACCATCTCTGATTGCCAATATCTTGCCCTTCACCGTTCCCAGTCACGGTAGGAGGGACATTTGTAACATACAGCTATAGACTTGTCCTTGGAACCGTGACCTGGCCATGCGGGCTTCGACCTTTTCCAAACCTACTTTGAGTTCTTTAATGCCTACACCTCCCTTCCAATCCACCTACCCAGCTAGGAGAGAAAAGAAGTTACTGGGAACAGGAGAAGTAGACCTTTTTGGACTCAGTTCCTGGGAACGATTCCCCTGGCATAGTCGGCAGGATTTCAGCAGGCCAGCAATTCCACCGAAGTTGCTGCTGGAACCTGGAACAGCAGCTGGAACCCTGAGCCCTGAAGTGTTCTCTGGAGCAGTTCTCTCGAGTAGTGTCTTGAAGTGGAGCGATGAACAGCCAAACAATACCAACACCCAAAAAGCCCTGCCTGCTGTTATGGGCGCGCGCACGCGCGCGCGCACACACACACACACACACACACACACACACACACACACACACACACACACACACACGTAAAATCTCCTCTCAGAGTCTGTACTAGAATGTGTTTCAGCTGGCAAAAACCAAGCCCCCCCCCCGCCAGGAGGCGGTTCATCTTCTAGTGGATAAACATCACCTGTTCTCTCACAAGTCTGTTCCCCACGCCACACTTGGGATCAAAACATAAACATCTTTACCTCCACTACACACCCCACACTTGGGATCAAAACAGAAACATGTGTAAATCCACAACACGGTCACATTGCCACTCCTCAGCCAAGTGTGTAACAGAAATTAATGGCCTAGCCGGGAACTGGTCACTATGGCACTTCTGGCCACAAGGGGGCAGCAGAGCACCAGGAAACGTAGCTAAGACTTCCTGATGGCCTATGTATGTGTATATTTGCAATTTGTAATAAAAACAAACCTATATATATTATCTTTACTTATGTGCATACACGTGTATCTTTGTGCGGGTATGTCACACGTGTGTGGTTTCCAGCACAGGACCAGAGAGAGCGTAGGGTCCCCAGAAGCTGCAGTTGTAGGAGGTTGAAAGCTCCCAAGGAGGCTTCTGGGAACAGAACCTGGATGCCCTCAAGGAGCACTGGCCTAGCATAGCGGTTCATACGCCCTTGCGGCCTCCTGCTGCGTCCTGCCAGGCTCTGGTCCCACTCTGAGATGTACTGGTCTCCCAAGCCCTTTTAAATGCTGCCCATCAGAAAGATGTTGGGAAATCACAGCTCACAAAATGTGCCCCGGTACAGAGATTGTACAAAAGAAATACTGACCTGAAAGGAAGTGAGAGTAAGGCTCCGAGTAGAAGGTCTAAGGTGCCCCAGTGTCCCCTTCTCCACAGACCCCTGGAGCACTCCCACAGTGATGACCCAGTGTCCCCATCCCCACAGACCCCTGGAGCACTCCCACAGTGATGACCCAGTGTCCCCACCCCCAACGACCCCTGGAGCACTCCCACAGTGATGACCCAGTGTCCCCACCCCCAACGACCCCTGGAGCACTCCCACAGTGATGACCCAGTGTCCCCACCCCCAACGACCCCTGGAGCACTCCCACAGTGATGACCCAGTGTCCCCACCCCCACAGACCCCTGGAGCACTCCCACAGTGATGACCCAGTGTCCCCACCCCAACGACCCCTGGAGCACTCCCACAGTGATGACCCAGTGTCCCCACCCCCAACGACCCCTGGAGCACTCCCACAGTGATGACCCAGTGTCCCCACCCCCAACGACCCCTGGAGCACTCCCACAGTGATGACCCAGCGTCCCCACCCCCCCAGATCCCTGGGGCACCCCTACAGTGATGCCCCAGTCTAGTCATGCCCTGTTGAACTCACCTGGCTTCAGGGACAGACCTAACTCCTGTCAGTGTGTTCTCTGTGATCCGTGGCCCTGGGTTGGTCTCTATATACTGCTAAGCCCTCAAATACACAGTCTTACAGCACAAAGGCCGTGAGTCCAAAGGAGAAGATGCTGAGAATGAAGTGACCGTGAGTACGGGCCTGGCCGGTCCTCCCAGCAGGCTCTGTGGTATGAGGCCCAGGCTGTTCAGCATGCCAGGATGTTAGACCCTCTGTCCCTGGGCTGCACAGGGCCTTGGACTCACTGTAGCTGAGGAGGACGTGAATTCAGCCCTTCCTCATCCTTCTGTCTCCACTTCCTGCGTCCTGGGATAATGGCTGTCTACCGCACCTCCCATTGCTCCAGGCTTCAGCTGTCTGCCATTCCAGCCCTTGACAGCTGTGAGACACACAGCATCTGGCAGCCATGACTGGCAGCAGAGCAGGTAACATGCCGCTGAGTGCAGGTGCACGAGGACGCCAGCAGAGGGCGTCGGATGCCCTGCAGCTGGAGTTATGGCCAGTCAGAGAGCTGCAGGGCCTGCAAGAGCAGTGACCCTCATGCCCACAGTGCTGTCTCTCCAGCGCCAGCAGCCTTGACTCTTGAACCTTGGCAGCCCCAGATCTCATCTGCTGACTGTGGTCTGCAGTGTCTTGTCTCTCGTTCTTCAAGGCTGCTGTCTCTCTTCAGTCCCAGCCTTCTGCCCACTCTCGCCTTCCCTCTCTTTACCTGTCCCTCAGTGTCTCTGCTCCCTGTGGCTTCTGCCCTGGACACTTTCCTCAGCTGCCCCTGTGTTACTTCTGCTGCTGCTGGTGTCTGCATTTATCAGGGGTCTCTAAGGGAACAGAATTTACAGAGTAAGAGAGCGGGAGGGGATTTATCAGGTGACGGACAGGCTGTGGTCCAGCTAACCCAACAGTGGCTGCCTGAGGCCCAAGGATCCAGTATGTGCTCCAGTCAGGAGGCTGGATGTCTCAGGTGGTCGTCAGCGGACACTGGAATCCCAGACAGGTAGGCTGTGATGGCAGGGAAGGAGTGGACCCCTAGCAAAGGGAAGCAAGCAGGCAAAGACCTGAGCTTCCTTTTTCCCTGTCTTCCGGTAGGTTCCCAGCAGAAGATGTGGTCCAGACTCAGCTGGGTTTCCCTGCTGAAACGATGTGGATTACAGATGTGTCTGCCCAGCATCAGAGCAGGACTAGAAGTGACTATTGACCAAACCCTCAAGGCACAGCGCATGCTGCACAGATGTGGAGCAAGCAGAACACTCCTCCACTGCTGGTGCGAGTGGGAACTTGTACAGCAACATTGGAAATCAACTTGGTGGGTTCTCAGAAACTGGGAGCATGTCTCCTTCACAGCCCAGCTATAACCCGTCCTGGATACACCCAAAGCTGCTTCCAACACCACAAGGACACCTGCTCAGTTATGTTCATAGCAGCTTTGTTTGTAAGAGCCAGAAACTTGAAACAACCCTGATGTCCCTCAACCAAAGAATCGAAAGAAAAACTGTGGTACATTTCCACAATGGAGTATTACTCAGCTATGGAGAACAAGGAGATCTTGAAAATTGCAGGCAAATGGATGGAACTAGAAACAACCATGTGAGTGAGGGAACCAGACCCAGAAAGACACTCATGCGCTGTGCTCATAAGCGTATATAGGGACATAGCACAGGGTAGCCATGCTCCATGCCACAGACCCAAAGAAGCTCAGTGACAAGGGGGCTCAAAGGGGGGCTGAGTGTGGCCACGTGAATCTCACTGAGAAGGGGAAACAGAACAAACATCTTGGGTGGATGAGGGGAGGAGGGGAGGGGCTGAGGTGGGGATGGTGATAGGAGGGATCAGGAGGGGGGAGGACAGTGGGAGAGAGAACTGGGAGAGACAAGTGGAGCAGGAGGGGAGAGCACATCTCTGGGACGAGCTAGGAACCAACGACCTTAGGAACTCCTATGACTCCATGTGGGTAACCATAGCAATGGGCGATATGGAGGCTGAGTCAGCCATCTCCTGTAGCCAGGTGAGACTTTTATGGAGGGATTGGACACCAACCCAGCCACAAAATATTAGACACAATGTGTCCCGCCTACAAGATGTGCAGGGGTAAAGATGGAGCAGAGATTGAGGGAGTGGCCAACAATGACTGGTCCAGCCTGAGACCCACGCATGAGAGGGAGCCCTCGCGACACTGTTCCTGATATTCTGCTGTGCTGTGACAGGAGCCTAGCGTAACCGTCCTTGAGAGGCTTCACTGAGCAACTGATGGGGACAGACACAAAGACCCACAGCCAGACAGTAGGCGGAGCTTGGGGGACCCTGGGGGTGGGGAGGAAGGACTGTAGGAGCCAGAGGGGTCAAGGACACCACAGGAAAACCTACAGAATCAACTACCCTGGGCCCATAGGGGCTCACAGAGACGGAACTGCCAGCCAGAGAGCATGCGTGGACTGACCTAGGCCCTCTGCACACATGAAACTTCACGTGGGACTTTTAACAGCGGGAGCAGGTCTGTCTCTGACTCTGACTCTGTTGCCTGATTTTGAGGCAGTTTCCCCTTCTAGGCCGCCTTGTCTGGGCTCAATAGGAGATGCACCTAGTCTTGCTGCAAGTTGATATGCTGAGGCCTGTTGGTGTCCAGGGGAGGCCTCCCCTATCTGAAGAGGAAGGGAGGAGGAGTGGGTGGGGAGGAGAAAGGGGAAAGGCGGGGGGGGGGGGGAGGACTGTGAGGAGAGGGGAGGGGGAACTGCTGTGTGGATGTACATTAATTATCTAATTAATAATTTTAAAAAGGGAAAAGAAGTGGCTCTTGCCTGGGTAGAGTGGCTTCTGCCTTTAATCCCAGCACGGCAGGTGGATCTCTGAGTGTGGGGCCAACCTGGCCTACAGATTTTCAGGACAGCCAGGGCTACACATAGAAACCCTGTCTGGAAAAAGCAAAAGTGAATCTAATTCAAGTTCAGCAAATCCCTCACAGGGGTGGCCTCCACTTTTGGGATTTACTGAATTCCAGATGCAGTCAAGTTGACCACCAAGGACAGCCACCCTCTTGTCCCTGTCCACCCCAAGCCTGTTTGCCACAGCTACCCCCAGTGCTGTTCTCACTGTCTCCTCTTTATGCCGCAAACGATAGTGATCAAAAGCAGCCAGGAAGAGACCACCTGACAGAAGGATTTTCCTGGTCCCAATTCAAAAAGTTACTCATGGTTCTGGAGTGATGGCTCAGTGGTGGAGACCGCTTGCTGCTCTTGCAGAGGACCTGGGTTCCGTCCCCAGCCCCAGCATCACTGTGACAGACACCTGAGGCTGCATTTTCAACTGCTCTGACGCCCCCTTCTGACTCTGTGAGCACCAGGCACACGTGACATGCACATCAGACATGCAGGCAAAACACACAGGCACACTGAATGAAAACAAATACATTTTTAAAAAGGATTCTCCATCTAATATTGGTGTATGTGTGCATGGGTGGGAGTGTGTGTGCATGGGTGTGAATATGTGTGCATGGGTGTGAGTATGTGTGCATGGGTGTGAGTATGTAAGCATGGGTGTGAGTATGTGTCCGTACATGTGAGTATGTAAGCATGGGTGTGAGTATGTGTGCATGGGTGTGAGTATGTGTGGGTGGGCGGGAGTATGTGTGCATGGGTGTGAGTATGTGTGGGTGGGCGGGAGTATGTGTGCATGGGTGTGAGTATGTGTGGGTGGGTGGGAGTATGTGTCCGTGGGTGTGAGTATGTGTGCATGGGTGTGAGTATGTGTGCATGGGTGTGAGTATGTGTGGGTGGGCAGGAGTATGTGTCCGTGGGTGTATGTGTGCATGGGTGTGAGTATGTGTCTGTACATGTGAGTATGTAAGCATGGGTGTGAGTATGTGTGCATGGGTGTGTGTATACATGGATATATGTGTGGGTGGGTGGGAGTATGTGTGCATGGGTGTGAGTATGTGTGAGTGGGCGGGAGTATGTGTGGGTGGGTGTGAGTATGTGTGCATGGGTGTGTGTATACATGGATATATGTGTGGGTGGGCGGGAGTATGTGTGGGTGGGTGTGAGTATGTGTGGGTGGGCGGGAGTATGTGTGGGTGGGTGTGAGTATGTGTGGGTGGGTGTGAGTATGTGTGGGTGGGTGGGAGTATGTGTGGGTGGGCGGGAGTATGTGTGGGTGGGTGTGAGTATGTGTGGGTGGGTGTGAGTATGTGTGGGTGGGCGGGAGTATGTGTGGGTGGGCGGGAGTATGTGTGGGTGGGTGTGCGTATGTGTGCATGGGTGTGCGTACAGTCAAGTGGGAGCCAATGTGCTAATGTCAGGTCTCCCACATGGAGGTCAAGGTTGACGGAGCAAGTTCTCTCCTTATACTTTTATGTGGGTCCAGAGATCACACTAGGTTGTGAGGCTTGATGTTAATGCTTTTTATAATCTACTTTATCGTAATGTTATCGTCAACCTTTCTTTTGTTGTTTCTTTTCCTTTTATCCTTTCTTTCTTCCTTTCTTTCTCTCTTTCTTTCTTTTCCAGACAGTGTTTTCCTGTGTAGCCTTGGCTCTCATGGACTCTCTTTGTAGACTAGACTGGCCTCGAATTCACAGTGATCCTTCTGCCTCTGCCTCCCAAGTGCTGTGATTAAGGTGTGTGTCACCACACACAGCCTTTGTTTGTTTGTTTTGTTTTTTGGTTTTTGAGTCAGGAGCCCTTGCTCCACTGTCGCTTGTATTAACCACGTTGTCACCTCAGCCAGGCCCCCACCTTCTGAGACAGAGTTCACATCGCTCAGGCTGACTTTGAACTCACCATGGAGCTGAGGTGGCCTTGAGCTCCTGATCACCCTGCCTGTCCCTCCCGAGAGCTGCGATGGCAGGCAATGTCACACTACACACAGAGCCAGCATCGTGTGTCTGCATGCACAGCTACCTGTGGCTTCTTTACCAGGGCTTCTTGTCACTGCAGCTGGCTGTGCCCCTGAGACGCCCTGTGAGGGGACACAGTGGGCATCCCAGCCAGGTCTCCTCAGTGTCCTCTCTCTGTCTGAAGTGCTCTTGGTGGCCGCCTGCTCCTCCTCCCCTGTGGAGGCTCAGGCTGGGGACTGAGGAGGAGACAAGAGCTGTGGTGCCAGCACCTGGAGTCCAAGGTCCCTTGCAGGCACCTGCTGACTGTGTGGAGCCTGGAGCTGGGCCAGGGCTGAGGCCGGGGTGCGAGGACAGGGAGGACAGGGTCTGCAGGACCTACCTTTCCCTCAGCTTAGTAGCTACTGGAGGAGCTAGAGCTGGGCTCATGACGTCATCTGTGTTTGCAGTTCTGACAGGAGGTGACATCACTCGGATGTGTGCAGCCCAGCTCCTGATGCTAAAACGGGACTCAGCAAAGTGTTTTTCTCCTTTCTGTCATGGCTAACATTTCCACAGTGTGTGTAGCCTCAGAATTCTCCCCATCGGGCAGGGTGGGTGTGGCAGGGGTGAGGGTGGGGGCTGAGGGTGAGAGTGGGGTGAGGGGGTGAGAGGGTAGGAGCTGAGGGTGAGGGTAGGGCGAGGAGGTTAGACGGTGGGGGTGGGTGGTGAGGTGGACTCTGACCTCTTCCTGATAGAGTGTGTGGGATCACACACACCCTGGTCACATTACTTAGCTTTCAGTTTTGGTGGCTGACACTGCAATTGCTCCATTGGCTGGGAGCGCTGCGCTGTAGCAGGAAGTGCCAAAGTCTCTGTAGAGACCATGACAAGGTAGCCTGGGCTCTGCTTCTTGTCTGCTGCCCTAAACATCACAAACCTTGGAGATATGGAAACTGGAGCCCACCAATGGTGTGAGCAGAGCTTAGCACCCTGAGGGCATCTTGGAGCAGGGCTGAACCAAGGTTTGGTGTTGGTGGGTCCCCTGCAGTCCTGAGTTGTCCCCCATGAAGTCACAGCCTTTTAAAGCTGGAAGAAGCAACGAGAAGCAGGTAGGTGGACACTGAAGATACTGGGAGCCTGAAGAAGGGACCAGAGATGAGATTATGTTCCTGAGTCCCAGCATGTCACCTCCCTGGTGGCTGAGCCTGCAGGCAGCTCAGAGGTGCTAAGAGTTGGTGCTTCTCAGGCCTTTGGGCTGCTCCCTCACACCCCACACTCCTTCCAAGCAGCAGGCGGTCGGGGCAGACATGGGTTTACTTATGTTCTTTTTCAATCCTGTCTACACCCAGCAGCGTCTTTATCAAAGACAGAGGCTGTGAGGATACACCTGTGCTGCAGGACATGTATGTGTGTGTGTGTGTATGTGTGTGTATGTGTGTGTGAGTGTGTGTGTGTGTGTGTGTGTGAAAGTGTGTGTGTGTGTGAAAGTGTGTGTGTGTGTGTGTGTGAAAGTGTGTGTGTGTCTGGAACCTGCTGGAACCATGGCAGGGACTAGGGTGACAATGAAGTGTGGACAAACTCCACAACCAACAGCCAGAATGAGGCCCTTGTGATGGGCCCCTCAGTCTGCTTGGAGACATGTGTGTCCCTGAAGCTGCCCAGATGGCGGCTGCTCACACCCTGAGTGGTGGAAGCACAGGGAGCCATGTTATTCCCGAGGCAGGGGCTGGGCATAGGCTGTGTGTCTCGGGGTCACAGGCAGTGTGGGGAGTGACGGTGTCTACACTAGACTACCCTCGGGGCACTGAGAAAGGAAGTGGCTACATTTCTGGGGGAGCTTGGCTGCACTGTAGGCTTAATTTTCTTAATCAATATATTTTATTAACAACTTAGTCACGGAGCATACCTCACTTATAACCTGACTAACCAAAACAATAGGAAATGAGGATTAATTGACACAATAGCAAAACCATAAGGATATCAGCTCCAAGGAACGATTCTCCTGGTATAATCAGCAGGATTTCTTCTGCTGGAACCTGGAGTAACCAGAACACAGAACCTCAGCAGGAGCCGGATCCCCAAAGCCTTCCCTCAAGCAGTTCTCTCTAGGAGCCTCTTAAAGTGGAGCGATGAACAGCCAAAACTATCCCAAGTCTCCAAAGGCCCCGCCTCCAGTTTTGGGCTCATGTATATCTCTCCTCCCAGAGTCTGTTCACGGATCTTTTCAGCTGGCAGCAATTAAGCTCCTGCAGGAGGTGGCTGCTCTTCTAGTGGATTAACCTCACCTGTTCTCTCACGAGACTGTTCCAATCCCACACTTGGGATCCTAAAAAACAGGTTTATCTCTCCTTCATTTCCCCCCTTCTATTTAATAAAATAAGCTATATACAACAAAATAAGAATTATCCATTAAGTCAACATTTATAAGGACCAGTCCATTTGTAGTTAACAATTTTTTTAAAAAATTATTCCACTATCCTATGCTACTGATTCTTTTAATTAAACCTATAATAAAACTGTGGCTATCTAGTCATCAACCCCACCAGAGACCCCAGAAGGAAAAACTATCTAATATGAAGAAAGTGCAGGCAAGCCACTTCTAAAAGTATTGACAGTCTGGACAGTGACAAATTCCTCTCCATTGTCGGGGC
Organism: Acomys russatus; assembly: GCF_903995435.1. Taxonomy (NCBI): domain Eukaryota; kingdom Metazoa; phylum Chordata; class Mammalia; order Rodentia; family Muridae; genus Acomys; species Acomys russatus. The sequence goes on from NC_067147.1 coordinate 61,088,276, forward strand.
ATCCAGTCTTCAGCCGGCCCACGGCATTTGACAGACTGTTTCTGGACTGTCGCAAGTTTCTCTCCATTGTAGGTGCATCCCCCCCTTCAGCCAGCCAGCTCAAAGCATCTCAGAGACTGCTCTGAAGTAGGAATCCTGAAGGACTGGCCCACCTGGTCTCTGCAAGGCTGGGCAGCCAATTTCTCAGTGTCAGGCTTGATCATATCAGACAGTCGTAGAGATAAGCAAAGTTCCTCAGTCCAGTGGCTATTCTGCCACTATCGTTTCTTGATGCCTGCATGATTAGACTCGAGGTGCTGCCAGGAACGAATGTCTCCTTGTCATAAAAGCCCTTTATTATTAAATGCCATTTCCTGTGGATCTCTGAAGTGTTTGAAGACCATCTATCTATCTATCCATCATTTACCTGTTCCTTGGAAAACATATACAAAAATCTAAATAAAGCTTATTCTATGATTAAGTAATTTAGTATCTAGTAAGATTTATAAGTGACCAACTACCAATTTCTATCTCCAACCACCCTGAACAAGTTATAACAGCTATTTTCACCTTTTCAAATAAGTTGTGCATGTATAATACATTAAATAAATGTCAAACAAAATGATCTGATGTTTATACCAACTTACAATATACAACTTAAATTTCCATTAACATACCATATATAATTCATAAAGCAAAAGTTGAAAAAGGAAAACAATCGTAAATTTCCATCAACCTACAATACCAACGTGAAATATTTGAAGACCAATGCAAATGATTTGAGGCTAGTAGATTCAATAATCTACTTTTTATTCTATAAACCTATATCTTCCCTTCCTTCCCTCCTTTTCTTTAATATTAGATGGGATACAAAGATGAGAGAAATAAAGATAGAAGAAAGAAATCCCCAAATTAAACTTTTATTAATTGTAACTAACCCCCTTAGACAAAAATGAGCATTGTTAACCCACCAAAAACATCCACCCCCACCTACTGGGAATGAGGGTGTCGTGTTTTCAAAATTACTTTATGTTGTTTAGGAGAAAACTGTTTTTGGGGTACCATAAAAAAATAATATATTGCCCAAGCGCTGGAAAAGCTAGCTGTATCTGTTTTTGTCCAGTCTTTTTGGGATCGATCCTTCTGGCTAGCCGTTTGATTGTTAATATGCATGCAATTTCTGGAGGAAGCAGTAGCGCCAGAGGCAGAAGTTCGATCTTCATCATTGTCCTGTTTTGTTTGTTTGTTTGTTTGTTTTTGTTATTTGTTTTGAAAGTAAGCAAACTTTTGAAATCATTAGTATAGGTATGTTAGTACATATATAACTTTTAGAGGAAAGATCAGTTGAGGCACCGTGCTTGAGGTGCCAGAGGCATGCTTTTGGCGTTAAATCACCCAGGCTGCCTGTTTCGTCTTCAGCATTGTCCTGCTTTTTGCAAATAATACAGGGCTCTGCCTGCATGTACACCAACAGACCAGAAGAGGGCATTAATTCTCTAAGCTGTAAGAAACAATGTCAAGCTGTAAGAACCAGGTAGCTCTTAAGATTCACTTGTTATATGGTCAGATCTAATCTTTATAAGTTTGGTTGGTAGCCATATTTTTTCACTCCCTGTGGAAACATAAACATGCCCACGACCCCATCTTAAAACTATTGCAGGTTTCCATTTCATACTAGACAAATCCTTATAGAATATTGCTTGTCCCAGCTCCTCAGTTTTTTCTATCACCCAATGTCTCTCTGCAGCTGACGTCCCTTCATCATTCACATTAAGAAAATTTAGAGTCGAGCCAGGTGTGGTGGCGCACACCTTTAATCCCAGCACTCAGGAGGCAGAGGCAGGCGGATCCCTGTGAGTTCGAGGCCAGCCTGGTCTACAAAATGAGTCCAGGATGGCCAAGGCTACACAGAGAAACCCTGTCTCGAAAAACAAACAAACAAACAAACAAACAAACAAAAAAGAAAGAAAGAAAGAAAGAAAGAAAAAAATTTAGAGTCAACAAAGCATTATTTAACCGGTCCCTGGGTGTCTTTACCCTTCCCTTTTGTTTAATAAGCATTTCTTTTAAAGTACAATTAGCTCTTTCCACAACTGCTTGTCTTGTGGGGTTGTGAGGTATACCAGTAACATGTTTTATATTATAATACATAAGGAAGTTTTTTATCTTAAGGGACACATATGCAGGAGCATTGTCAGTCTTAATTTGTGCAGGTATTCCCATAAATGCCATTATTTTCCAGTACATGAGTAATCACACAGTCAGCCCTTTCAGAACTTAAGGCAGTTGCCCACTGAAAACCTGAATATGTATCGATGGTATGATGCCCATACCTCATTTTTCCAAATTCTGCAAAATGAAACACATCCATCTGCCAAATTTCATTCCTTTTGTTACCTCAGGGTTAATTCCAGCAGGTAATGGTAGTTGACTATATAAGGAACATGTAGGACACTTATTCTTTCTCTGGCTTGTTGCCAAGTGATAGAGAATCTTTTCTTCAACCCCTTACCAGTGACATGATGTTTTTCATGAAATTTTGAGGCTTTGAATACATTACCTATTAATAATTTGTCGATCTCTTCATTTCCTTGTGCCAATGGGCCTGGTAAACCTGTATGGGATCGAATATGAGTAATATACAAGGGATCATTTCTGCTTCTGATGACCTGTTGCAGTTCTATACATAAGGTAGTCAATTCGGTGTTATCAGGAGTAAATTCAGCAGTTTCTACATGCAAAACAACTCTTTCAGCATATTGAGAGTCAGTAGTCATATTAAGAGATTCAGGAAAATCTAACAGTACCATAAGGATGGCATATAGTTCAGATTTCTGAACTGATGTAAATGGACTTTTAATCACCTTAGTTATTTTATCAGACTTATAACCAGCCATACCTGATTTATTTGCATCAGTGAAGAAGGTGGGTGCCCCTGAGATTGGTGACCTCTTTACAATACTTGGAAGGATCCAATTAGTTCTTTTTATAAACTGTATACGTTTGCTTTTGGGGTATCTATTGTTAATGTCTCCCAAATAGTTACTACAAGCTCTTTGCCAGTCTTCATTAATTACCCATAAAGACATAATCTCAGAATCAGTAAGAGGCACTACAATTTCTGTCAGGTCCATCCCTGACAGTTGGCGCAACCGTATTCTTTCCCTTTGTACTCAATTCAGGAAATTTTCTCTATGTATGTTTTCAATTTTTTTGTTTTATTTGCCAGGAATATCCATTCTATGATCCTGTCTTTCCTTTGCATGAGAAGCCCAGTAGGAGAATGTTTTGAAGGCAAAATAACTAGAATGCAACCAAGTTCATGATCAATTCTATCCACATATGCCTTTTGAAGTTTTTGCTCCACCAGAATTAACTCCTTTTCTGCCTCAGCAGTCAGACACCCTGGACTGTTTAAATCCGAATCCCCTTGTAAAGTTTGGAACAAGTTACTTAACCCATAGGTAGCTAACCCAATTGTAGGCCTTAACCAGTTAATATCTCCTAATAATTTTGAAAGTCATTAAGAGTTTTGCAATTGATCTCTACGGATCTGTACCTTTTGTGGTAGAACTTTTTGTTCAGTTATTTTATAGCCTAAATAAGTAATTGAATCTCTTCTTTGTATTTTTTCCACAGCAATCTGTAATCCCCAGCATGGCAGAATTCTTTGTGCTTCCTGAAACATTTTTTCTACAACACTAGGATCAGAATCAGCTAGTAGAATATCATCTATGTAATGGTATATGATAGATTGAGGAAACTGCCTACGAATTATTTCTAAAGGTTGTTGCACAAAATACTGGCATAAAATTGGGCTATTCAACATTCCCTGTGGAAGTACCTTCCAATGATATCTCTTCATTGGAGAATTACTGTTCAGAGTAGGTACTGAGAAAGCAAACCTTTCCCTGTCCTTCTCATGTAGAGGTATGGTGAAAAAACAATCTTTTTTAAAAGATTTATTTATTTATTATTATGTATACAGAGCTCTGCCTGCATGTACTCCTGAAGGCCAGAAGAGGGCGCCATATCACATTACAGATGGTTGTGAGCCACCATGTGGTTGCTGGGAATTGAACTCAGGACCTTTGGAAGAGCAGTCAGTGCTCTTAACCTCTGAGCCACCTCTTCATCTCTGAAAAAATAATCTTTTAAATCAATTGTAATTATATGCCAAGACCTAGGTAACAAGGCAGGCAAAGGAATTCCAAGTTGAAGCGAACCCATGGGTTGAATCACCTTGTTTATGGCCCTCAAATCCGTTATCATTCTCCACCCACCTGATTTCTTTCTTACCACAAACACAGGGGAATTCCAGGGACTGGAAGATTCTTCGATGTGTTGAGCCTCCAGCTGCTCTTTCACTAAACAGTGAAGCGCCTGCAACTTTTTTTTTTTTTGATTAAGGGCCACTGCTCCTGCCAAATCCATTTTAAGGGCAGGGCTGTTGGTATTTCAGCAGTGGCCCCTCTTATAAATTTTGACACTCTAAACCTGATGAGTTCTGAGGTTGGTCAGTGAGCACAGCTTGTGGTCGCCCCTGATCACTTACATTAATCTCTTCCATAGAAGCACGTACCAATTCACCCCTTGTTTCAACATTGTTTATCTCTGTATTTGCAGGAATAGTAATCTGAGCACCCCATTGTTCTAAGAGATCTCTTCCCCATAGATTTATGGGAATGTCAGCCACATAGGGTTTCAGGCTCCCTGTCTGCCTTTCTGGTCCCACACACTCAAGCCACTGCACACTTTGTTTTATATATCTTACCAATTCCTGCAATTTCTGTATAAACCTTCTTAAGTGGCCAATTTTGGTGCCAAGATTTCTGACCAATGATTGACACATTGGCTCCTCTGTCGACCAAGCCTTCTATTTTAACACCATTTAATTGTATATTTAACTTAGGTCTCTCATCATAAATTACTGTTTGCCAGAACACATGTCCTGTGTTTCCGAATGCACCAGTCCTTTCCACTGGAGTGGCTTTGCCCTTAATGTAAGGAAACAGTAGGAGTTGAGCAATTCTATCCCCGGCATCGATTTTTATCTTCTTTTTCACACATGTCATGATTTTTATTTTTTTTTTAGAATCTCCGTCTATAATACCGGGATGCACAATAAAACCATGAGAAGTCAGCCCACTTCTTCCCAGAACCATTCCTACTGTGCCTGAAGGCAAAGGACCGAACACACCAGTATTTAATTTGTAACATTCAACCTGGGGAGATAGGGTAAGAGACACATTTGAAGCCAGATCCAAGGCTGCGCTGCCTTCAGTAGCATGCATTAGAACACTAACACTCAGTTCCTGTTTTCCTGCAGTTTGTCACTTCTGGACTGGCCAAAGGAATTTGGCTGGCATTGTTTACGGGGGCCCGAGCCGATGGCCCCCTCTTGCCGTTTCCCGTCGGCAAGATATTGCCTTGCACATCTCTCTTAGACTGACAATCCTGAGACCAATGTTTCCCTTTTCCACAGCGACTACAGTACCCTGGGAGTCTTGGTACCTCATTACTGTCATAACCAGAACCTCCTTGTTCTCACCTTCAATTTACGTTTTCTCCTGGGTTATTGCGCCTTCTATCTCTACAGTTTCTTTGTTCATGACCAATTTTACCACACTTAAAACACCGAATATTATGATACCTGGGCTCTCTGGCTAAAGCTTGTCCCACAATATTATTTTGATACTCCTGAGAGTTGATATTAACTGTCTCCTTTACCCAGTCATCTAGTGGAGCGCCTCTTTCCTTTAATGGTCTAAGTACCCTCTTACAGTCAGTATTCGTATTCTCATAAGCCATGATAAGTTTTAATGCCTGTTTGGTGTCAGAATCTGGCAACACCCTATCCATAGCAGATCTTAATCTCTGCAAAAATTCTGTAAATGGTTCCCCAGGTCCTTGGAACACTTTAGTAAATGGAATACTTTCCCAGGTTCCTCTACCAGCTCCCAAGCTCTCAAGGCTGCATTACGACATTGTTCAATCACTCTATCTTCAGCTTGGATTTGTTCTCTAATGTTAGTATATTGTCCTTCCCCAAGCAATTGATCTCTATTAATATTTATTCCGTGTCCTATTTTCTTGTTCTATTCTTACAGCCTCTGTTCGCCCCCATGATAACCACTGTACCTGTTGTGCTGCTTCCAATACCACTGAAACTAAAATTTTCCAATCTGGGGGAACAAGTCTATTCTGCGTGGCTCAGCTGTTTAACATTTGTTTAATGAAGGCAGAGCAAATACCATATTTAACGATGGATTCCTTAAAATGTTTTAAATCCATCATGTCTACAGGACGCCAGGCCATTTTGTCATAACCCTCAGCACCATTTTGCATGGGCACATGTCTTACAGTGACTGGAAAAGCTGAAGGTGTCTGGGTGACTCTAGAGGTGTCCTCCACTGGGACATTTACTTCCAGAGACCTTTTGGTCGGTCTGGCTTCCTTTGCCTCTGGTTTCTGACCTTCTCCACCCTTTTTAACCAAAGGTGCCTTTTGCTTTTCCAGCCCTTCCAGTTTTTTCTGCATTTTGCCCATTTGTTCAGTCAAGTCAGTAATTCTTTCCAAAAGGATAGAGCTTATTGTTTCTTTCCACAGTCTTTCCATCTGTCCAGTCAAATCTGCAATCTTTTCCAAAAGGATAGAATTTACTGCCCTTTCCGGCTTTTCTATGTTATTAGCCTTCCTTCTAAGAATGAAATACAATAAAAGGACAATGAAACAACAGAGAATTCCCTCTAAGTATAAGGCAGGAAAGAGTTTTGCAACCACAGTTGCGACTTTGCTGATACCCTGAAACAGCATTTCTGTGCCTTCAAATTCTGAATCTTCCCTCATACCATTAGAAACTGTGGAACCCATCGGGCTCCACGTTGGGTGCCACTTATAGGCTCAATTTTCTTAACCAATACATTTTTTTAACAACATAGTCACCGAGCATACCTCACTTATAACCCGAACAATAGGAAATGAGGATTAATGGGCACCATAACAAAACCGTAAGGATATCAGTTCCAAGGAGCAATTCTCCTGGCACAATCCGCAGGATTTCTTCTGCTGGAACCTGGAGTAACCAGAACACAGAACCTCAGCAGGAGCCAGAGCCCCGAAGCCTTGCCTCAAGCAGTTCTCTCTAGGAGCATCTCAAAGTGGAGCAATGAACAGCCAAAACTATCCTAAGTCTCCAAAAAGCCCCGCCTCCAGTTCTGGGCTCATTTATATCTCTCCTCCCAGAGTCTGGTCACGGGATCTTTTCAGCTGGCAACAATTAAGCTCCTGCACGAGGTGGTCAGTCTTCTAGTGAATGAACCTCACCTGTTCTCTCATGAGACTGTTCAATTCCGAACTTGGGATCCTAAAAAACAGGTTTATCTCTCCTTCACTGCACCATAGATGTTTCTGGTGGAGCTTGGCTGCCTTGGAGCTGGGATAGGTTGGCAGGGAAGAGGATGTGGGAGTCCCCAGCTCCCCAGTCTTCTGCGGCGATGGCAGGAGCCTGGGCCTGGCTGTTTGTCAGGGTTGGTGTGTGTGACCTTCACCCCGTGAGTCTGGGTGTTGTTTGCTCCTGTGGGGCTGACCCCTGCTCTGAGCCCAGCTCTCCCTGAGGAGGGTGGCGTGCCCCTCCTGCCTGCTGCCCAAGGTCTTGGTGTGCCTCACCTGTTTTTTTCCCCAGCTCTGAGGACATGGGACATTGCTGCAGGCACGCTCCGCCCTGCCATCTTCTCTGCCTGTTTGTCCTTGCACAGCTGCTCCCCTGGGTGTCCACAGGTGAGTCTGTCCTGTCTCTTCCTCCTTCCCTCCAATGAGTAGGTCTGTCAGGTGCTCTGCTGCACAGATGTGCAGGACACTCACTGAAACCTGGGATCCAGGCATCCTCAGTGCTCCCTGTACACTGCTTATTAATACAAACCCAGGATGGGCATGCGTGCATCAGCCTTTCAGAGCTGAGACTGCGACACTGTGAGCCCTTGGCCAGCCTGAGCTCCAGCGAGACCCCACCTGAGGAGCTTAGTTGGGGCGTCCATGGAGCACGCTGTGTGCCTCAGGCATAGGCGTCCATGGAGCTGGCCTAGGGCATAGGCATTCAGAGTCCAGTGTTGGCTGCAGCAGAGTGAGCCAGGGAGAGAGACCAGCAGCTGAGGTGGAGGACTGAGGTGGGAGCAACCATGTTGGTTTTGGTGACCCTGGTGGGAAGTGCCGAGTCAGGGCTGAGCCTTGAGCAGAGCAGGCTGTGGCTCTGAGCCCATGTAAGGATCACAGAGGTGGGGGTGGGAGACAGCAGGCAGGAGTCCTGGTCTACTGAGTGGCAGCAGTGACAGTGCAGAGTGACACTTAGGTCTTTGTGGCCCTCAGTACCTGTACCACAGCCCTCCAGGTTTAGAGCTTTGAGGGCACTCAGAGTGAGGTGGACAAAAGAAAACATTTCTCTTTTACCAAGAAGTGATTGGGACATCTGGACTTCTGGTGGCTTTTCAGAGAACCAGCTATGGCTCTGTGAATTTTTTTTCCCGGTGTTGGGTGTTTTCCCAGAATGCATGTCCGTGTAACACCTGCGTGCCTGATGCCCACAGAGTACAGGAGCGTGTTACAGAATTGCCCCTGGTCCTCTGGAGGAGCCTTGGTGTCTTAATTGCTGACCCTTCACTCCAGGGCCTGGATCTGTTTTACAGTTCACATAGGTCAGTGGAGGAAGACGTGGGCTGACACCCTGAGAATAAGATTGGGGCCTGGGAGGTTCCGGGGTGCTGTCTGAGACAGGCCAGTTACCCCAGTGGTTCTCAAGGTGTGGCCACACAAACCATGGTGTGAGCATCTGCAGAGACCTTTACAAATGTGGGACCATGAGCCCTCCCCAGACCTACAGAAGCTGAGCTCTGGGCTGAGATCTAGCCATCTGACAGGCACTGGGTACCCAGGTGTGTGCAAGCTGGGGAACTAATTCAGGGAAGATTTCCTCAGGGAAGGGGCTGTGGCTGGGACACAGGAAGAAGAGGCAGTCTCTACCCTCATTTATTGACCACACTGAAGATTTCTTGTACATTAGTCCTCGATGTCTAATCTGGAGTGCCATCCCATCTCGCCCTGCTTCCTGTTTGCAGGACTTTCCCCTCCACAGTGTGTGTTCTCTGTGTTGACCTGTGTCTCTACCATCCGCTCACTTCTGTGTCTGTGTCCACAGAGGAGTTCCTGGTGTTTGGTCCCTCGGGCCCCGTTGTGGCTGCACCAGGTGGGGAAGCCATGCTGCCCTGCTCCGTGTTTCCAGCCATGAGTGTGGAGAACATGGATCTCAGGTGGTTCCGCACCAGATTCTCAGAAGCCGTGTTTGTCTATCGGGACCGGCGGGAGCAGAAGGAAGAGCAGATGGCGGAGTTCTCAGGGCGGACGTCGCTGGTGAAGGACCAGTTCCACCAGGGCCAGGCTGCTGTGCGCATCCACAACGTTCAGGCGACAGACAGCGGGATATACATCTGCCACTTCAGACAGGGACTCTTCTATGAAGAAGCCATTGTGGAACTGAAGGTGGCAGGTGAGTTACCTGATCTCTGTTCTGTAGACCTTGGGGGACCTGTGTGTGGAGGAAGTAGGGGATCAGGTCACTCAGCTTCTTTATTTTTTATTTATTTATGTTTGCTTTTTTGAAACAAGGTTTCTCTATATGTAGCCCTGGCTGTCCTGGAACTCACTTTGTAGACCGGGCTGGACTCAAACTCACAGAGATCCACCTGCCTCTGCCTCCCAAATGCTTTGATCAAAGTCTTTCCCCACAACTGCACAGCATTACCTACTTTTTGAGAGACGATCTCGTGTAGACCAGACTGTCCTTAAGGTAGCTCTAGTGCAGGACAACGCTGAGCTTCTGTCCTCTTGCTTCCTCCTAAGTGTTGTGCTCACAGGCACCGCACCCTCCACCATACATGGCTCTGGTCCATCGTTTTTATTTTTATTTTTATTTATTTTTCATCCTCTTTTTTTGTTTGTTTTTCAAGACATGGTTTCTCTGTGTTTCCTTGGCTGTCCTGGACTTGCTTTGTAGACCAGGCTGGCCTTGAACTCACAGGGATCAGGGTGCCTGTGCCTCCCCGAGTGCTGGGATTAAAGGTGTGTGCCACCATACCTGCCTTGATCCCTCATGTTTTATGTGAGGAACAGGTGGCTCATCCCTACATCTATTAACCCAAAATGTGCTGGGCCTTCTTCTGGGGACCAGGATTACTGTTAGGCTTATGAAAACACCAGCTGGTGGAATTATAGTTTGGACATAGGCAGGAAAATCAAATGCACCAGTGAGTGGTCAATGCTTAAGACTAATGAATGAGGAGAGCAAAGAAGGAAGCTCAGGGTGCTGTCTTCCCCGGGAAGAGAACTGGTGTGGGCCTGTCAGCTATCAGTCACAGGTGTGTGAATAATGGAGCGATGGGTTTTAGCTCAGGGTTCCCAGAGTCAAATCCTTCAGATTTCTCTGGATGTTGTGGTTGATTAAAGAGTGACCTGTGAGCTGTTCCCCACGGTGGACTCTGTTCTCTCTCTTCTGTCCAGCAATATGGGCTCAACCTAGTCCCACCCTGGGAGAGCTTTTCCTCTTCAAGCCCTATGTGTGCTGTGAATGGCTCCTCCTGTATTTATGTGACACACAGTTGCTCCTGGTCCATGTGCCCAACGTGGCTTTCAGGATGTTCACATCTGTCCTCCTGCAGCGACGGGCTCTGTCCCTGAAGTGTACATCCAAGGTCCACAAGATGATGGCGTGTGTGTGGTGTGCGTGTCTTCAGGGTGGTACCCGAAGCCCCAGGTGCAGTGGAGACACCACAGAGGGAGGAATCTCCCAGCATCCTCTGAGACCCACACTGAAGATGCTGAAGGGCTGTTCAGCGTGGAGACCTCCCTGGTGGTGAGAGACAGCTCCCTGAGGAATGTGACCTGCTCCATCTTCAGTCCCTCCTTGGGCCAGGAGAAGGCCATGGCCATAGTCATCCCAGGTGAGAGCTGTCCCTCACTCCTGCAGTTGGAAGAGGATGGCCTTCCCGGATGAGCTGGCTGGCCGCCCTCAGGATGCCCATCACTGCTGTCTGCCTGGGCCACAGAGCCCTTCTTCCCTCAGGCCTCTCCCTGGATGCCAGCGTTTCTCGTGACCCTGAGCGTGATGGCACTCCTAGTCCTAGGGACAAGCTGTTTTCTCAGAAGAGAACATTCTGCAAGGCTGCAGGTGCAGAGGGAACTCAAGAGTCTTCCATATGAGAAGGAGAGGTTCCTGAGGAGAAAGGAGGATGCGCTGAGCATCACCAGTAAGTCAGGGCAGAGGTGAAGGGTGGGCCAGAGTCCCCAGGAGGATCCACTGTTCTGTCCCAAGAGCAAAGGAAAGAAGAAGAAGAAGAAGAAGAAGAAGAAGAAGAAGAAGAAGAAGAAGCAGCAAGAGCCAAGACCGCTCAGGGTGGCTGGAGCCTGTAGTTTAGATTACTAGGAGAACACACTGCTTCCTTTTTCCTCCCAAGTTTACAGACTCACTCTTCTTGCTGTTTTTCAGGCACACTCCAGGCAGAGCTTGGTGAGTCATGGTTTTCCTCCTCAGCCTCTGGTCCCCTCAGTAGCCCAGTTCCTCTCTTGACTCCTGTGTGTCACTTTTCAGATCAGAGGAAGAGAGCTTACATGGCTGGTGAGTGGCCTTCCCAATGTCCCATGGTTCCTTCTGGCTCATGTGGCCAGGTGTGTCCCCTCCTTGATTCTAGGCAGAGTTGGAACCCCATTTGGGGACAGAAGTGAAGGTCCTGGGAGGGGAAGCCTGGTCTATGGGTCCTTCTGGTCTCTGGAAGACACGTGACTCCTGCGTGTGGCCAGGGCCCTGGGTCTTGGTCCAACCACATCCTGACACTTGTATTGCTGTCTCTTTGGACTCCATTAGCTGCAGCCTACCGTGTGCACCTGGGAGCTAGGGCAGTGTTAACCTTTCATCAAAGGAGGTGTCTTAGGATCCTCCTGCTGTGAATAGCACCATGACCAGATGCATCTTGGGAAGGAAAGGGTCTGTTTGTCTTGTACATTTTCACATCACAGCCCATCATTGAGGAAATGCAGGGCAGGAGCTCAAGGCAGGAGGCTCAGCAGGAACTGAAGCAGAGACCACAGGAAGGCAGCTTACATACTTGCTCCCAATGGCTTGTCCAGCCTGCTTGCTGTTGCACTCCAGGACCACCTGCCCAGGATGGCACCACCCACAGTGGGGTGGCCTCTTCTGTGTCAATCAATCAATCAGTCAATGAAGAAAATATCCCAAGGCCTTGTTTCTAGCCTATGTGATGGGGACATTTTTTTTTTTTACTTGAGGGTCCTTCCTTTCAGTTGACTCTAGCTTTTGTTAAATTGACCAAAACCTTAACCAGCACAAGAGATTTATTACAAGTAAACGTGGCCAGAGATCCAGGAGCACGGCCGGTGTCTGTTCCTCAGTCATCCCAGGGAGCCTGTTCCTTTAGCTCCTGAGGTGATGAAGGTGGTGGGCAGAGGCCTGGGCTGCTGACCTCAGCAGGAAGGGGACTGCAAGAAGCTGGGTGCTGCTGGCATCGTGGTCCCTGGCTTTAGAGACATTTTACCTGAGGAACCCTCGGTGTGTCACCCAAGACCTCACCTCATGTCCACGTTTTATGCATATTCACTTTCCCACACATTTTCAAGTTTACCTTTTCTAAAAGTGCTGATCTCATAGTGGTTTGTGACCATTTTGGAATAACTTTATTTCATTTTCTAAGATTTTTTTAATATGGCAAAGCTTTGATTGTTAATAGTGAAGCTGAATAATTATAGAATATTACTACTGCTACTATTCTACTTTAAAACATTTAAATTAGCACTCAGGAGCCAGAGGCAAGCGGATCTCTGTGAGTTCAAGGCCAGCCTGGTCTACAAAGCAAGTCCAGGACAGCCAAGGCTACACAGAGAAACCCTGTCTCAAAAAACCAAAAAAATTTAATTCAGCTATTTGACAGCTAAAGGGGCCACAGCAGTGGGGACAGTGCAGGAACTGAGCCTATGATGCCATCTTTGTCATCTGTGGTCCAGGGAATTTCCCATGATCCTCTGCTGCCTCTGCATCTTGCAGGAGCAGCTCCTCAGGGCCCTCTCTCCTCCTTTACAGTGCAGGGAGGGAGGGTGGGCGGAGTCTTTGAGTGGGCACTGCTGATTGCGTTCTCACCAGAGTGCGTTCATTTCCAGCCTGGAGGACGGCCCAGCTATACGCAGGTGCGTGAGTATCACAAGATGCCATGGTCTGGGCAGAACACGCGTCTTAGCCTTTCTACAGTTGTTATGAAGCACCGTGCCCAAACCTACTCAGAGCAGCAAAGGGTTCGACTCTCACTTCCAGTCCATCCTGTCAGCAAGTCAAGGCAGGACTCACACAGGGCAGGGTCTGCACTCAGGAGCTGACACAGGGGCCATGGAGGAGAGCTGCTTGCCGGATTGCTCCCTGTGGCTTGCTCAGTTTCTTTTTTCTCATACCCCATGACCACCGTCCAAGGGGTGACACTGCCCACAGCGGGCTGGGGTCTCCCACATCAGTCATCAATCAAGAGATGCCCCACAGGCCAGTTCTATGGGAGCATTTTCTCTGTTCAGATTCCTTCCTCCCAGAGGACCCTGCTTGTGTCAAGCTGTCATAAAAGCCGGCGCAGCCAAGCTGTAGTCTTCTCAGTGTCAGCAGGTGTGGCCACCAAAGCAGACCTGCACAGGCTGGGCCATTAGTTCTCTGTCACAGAGGCAGGGCGGGCTCATGAGGCCCTCTCTGGTGGACTACAGAGAGATAGTGGTTAGGAGAGAAGATCCACAGGGCTGTCTCTATCCCATCCCAAGTGTGTGTGTGTGTGTGTGTGTGTATGTATATTTGTTTATGTAAATATATGTGTGTGTTCCCATGCATGTGTGTCTCTGTGTATGTATATGTGTGTGTGTGTATGTCTGTGCATGTGCACATGTGTGTATGTCTGTGTATGTGACTGTGTGTGTGTATGAGAGGTAGGTTTTCCCACAGCTCCCAGGTCTGTGTTTGTGAGGACGGCTGCTGACCAGATGTGTGCAGTCTCTGAAGCCTCTCACATGACTGTGTTTCTCTTGTAGATTGGCGCAAGGAGCTCTTCCAGGCCTGTGAGTGACTCCGTGTTCCTCAGGGACACTCCTCCTGTCCTTCCCATGGCTTTGGTGTCTCCTTTGGTTCCCTGTGATGACCCAAGTGGTGTCAGCTTCCGTGGTGTGGGCAGCAGAGGGACAGTCACTAAGCTGGGTCTGGTTCTCAAGTCCCTGTGACCTTGTGACCCCTAAGCTGACTTTTGTTCTCTTCCCCTGCTTGCAAGAGGCTTTGAGATGGAGGTGCGGGCGGCTGTGGCCTTGTCTGGGGACTGGACAGGCCCTCTCATGACTGGCAACTCTCCCTGCAGGCTCTGTCACTCTGGATGCAGACTCTGCCCACCCCATCCTTGCCATCTCTCAGGACAGGATGAGTGTGACCTGGAAGGAAACGACCATGTGGTTGGATGACCTCTTCTGTGTGTTGGGCAAGGAAGGCATCTCGTCAGGACGCTGTTACTGGGAGGTGGAGATAAGGAACGGACACAGCAGCAAGTGGGTTCTGGGGGTCTGTAGGGAAGATGTGAAGAGGAAAGGTGTGTATGTTGAGAGTCCAGCCAAGGGCTTTTGGACTGTGGGGCGGTCTAGTGGTGGATATTGGGCCTATGAAGACACTGGGAGGGAGACATTATCCTTGAGGCAAGCGCCTCAGAGTGTGGGGGTGTTTGTGGACTACAGTGAGGGTGACATCTCCTTCTACAACATGAGTGACAAGTCCCACATCTTCTCCTTCTGTGATGCTTCCTTCTCTGGGAGGCTTTTTCCATACTTCCGGCTCAAGTCCAGAAATGTTTCAATGATTGTCAGGTCCTCGGAATGTGAAGAGGAGGAAGAGGGAAGGAGAAGGAGGAAAAAAGGGAGAAGGGGGAGGAGAGGAAGGAAGAGAGGGGAAAAGTCGGTGAAGAGGTCATTTTTGCCTTCTTTGGAGAAGTCTGGGAGTCCCTCAGGGGAGGGCCTGGGTCCAGGCTCTTGTGTTGTGGACTCTCTTCCTGGAGAAAAATCTCCTTTCCTCCTCAACGCCCCCTTTTCCCAAAGTGTAATCACTGCCTCTAGGTTGTCAGTATGAGTCCTTGGGAGACTGTGAATCCACAAGCCAAAGTCCCCATGAGTCCTCGGGAGACTGTGAAGCCACAGGCCAAAACCCCCATGAGTCCTCGGGAGACTGTGAAGCCATAGGCCAAAGTCCCCATGAGTCCTTGGGAGACTGTGAAGCCACAGGCCAAAACCCCCTTGAGTCCTCGGGAGACTGTGAAGCCACAGGCCAAAACCCCCATGAGTCCTTGGGAGACTGTGAAGCCACAGGCCAAAGCCCCCATGAGTCCTTGGGAGACTGTGAAGCCACAGGTCAAAGCCCCCATGAGTCCTTGGGAGACTGTGAAGCACAGCCCAAAGCTCCCATGAGCCCTTGGGAGACTGTGACACACAGGCCAAAGCCCCCATGAGCCCTTGAAAGACTGTGAAGTCACAGGCCAAAGCCCTCATGAGTTCTCAGGAGACTGTGATGCACAAGCCAAAGCTCCCATGAGTCCTTGGGAGACTGTGACGCACAGGCTGAAGCCCCCATGAGTCCTTGGGAGACTGTGAAGCCACAGGCCAAAGCCCCCATGAGCCCTTGGGAGACTGTGAAGCCACAGGCCAAAGCCCCCATGAGTCCTTGGGAGACTGTGAAGCATAGCCCAAAGCTCCCATGGGCCCTTGGGAGACTGTGACACACAGGCCAAAGCCCCCATGAGTCCTGGAAAGGCCTGGAGCCTTGGCCTACTGCTCTCCACTCTGACTGAGACCAAGGGAGCAGAGAGTTCACACTCTGTGTTCAGGCAGCAGAGAATTTGCCCTGACTTTTGATTAAAACAGTCTAGTTTGCACTATGGAAGGCGTTTCCTTTTTGTGTTAAATGACATTTTGTTGAGTTTTCACATCATTTGGGGTAAAATAGGGCAAGGGCTGAGTGGACCCTGTTTTAATCTGTTCATTTGCCATAGGCTCCTAGCTCTGTTCTGTACCTCAGCTCCTGTGTGCAATGCTGTGGGGCGTGTGGGGAGCAGACGGCTCCTGTGTGCAGTGCTGTGGGGCGTGTGGGGAGCAGACGGCTCCTGTGAGCAGTGCTGTGGGGCGTGTGGGGAGCAGACGGCTCCTGTGAGCAGTGCTGTGGGGCGTGTGGGGGGCAGACGGTTCCTGTGAGCAGTGCTGTGGGGCATGTGGGGAGCAGACCGCTCTTGGACACAGGAATTCCTCAGGCTTGTTTCTCCTGTGTGGCTGCTAGACCTCAGACAGTGACTCTAAGTGGCCTCTCAGTGGGCAGAACCTGTTCATCAGACCCCCAGGAACCTGCATTATCAGTATATCAGGTCTGCCAATGCTTTCTTGCATAGGTTATTTCATTTGTATATTGGAGTCTCTTTTATTCAAATATTTATCTAACTATAAAATTAATTCATATTTTCCTAAGGTTGGCATCATATATTTTAACTTTTTATTGTTCAGTTACCTATTGTCTATCTATTTTTAAAAAGATTTTATTTATTTTATGTGTAAGTGTTCTATCTCATGTACTCCGGCATCCCAGAAGAGGGCATCAGAGGCTGTAGACGGCTGTGAGCCACCATGTGGTTGTTGGGAATTGAACTCAGGGCCTCTGGTAGAGCAGTCAGTGCTCTTAACTGTGGAGCCATCTCTCCAGCCCCCTATTTATGAATATTTTAAGACAAAGGCTCATGAAACTCAGGCTGATTTGGGACTCTCTTTGAAGCCAAGTGTGGCGTTTTGTATGCAAATGTCCCCCACCAGCCCAGATGTTTTACTTCTTGGTCCCCAGTTGATTGTGGTGTTGGGGAAGGTTTGGGATGTGCGTCCTTGATGAAGTGTGTCACTGGGCTGGACTTTGAAGATTCAGGATGCTACACCACTCCCAGCTTGCCCTCTGGGCTTCCTGGCTGTGGTCCAGGTGTAAGCTCTCAGCTCCGTGCTGTAGCCACTGTGCTTTGGCTCTGTCGTGAGCTCCTGCCCCTCTGCAGCCGTTCTGACAGGACAAGATGGTGCAGAGGCTCCTCCATCTTGAATTCTTGCTGAGGCGACTTCTGATTCAACTAGAATTTGGTCTCCTTGATGGAGACTCCCATGGAAAACTACCCAACTGTATTCTCGGAACTGAAGGTCACGATGCCTCTGTAGCCTATATTTGGTTTGGTTAAATTGCCTGCATGTGCAGAACCCCTTTGAGGTGGCTTGGTTAGGTACAGCCCCACAGGTCCACGTGTGTGGATGCGTGGCCCATAGGGACTGGCACTGTTAGGAGCTGTGACCTCACTGGAGGAAGTGTGTCACCGTGGGGGCGGGCTTTGAGCTCTTTCATATGCTCAAGCTCCACCCAGTGTGGTAGACAGTCTCCTGCTGCTGCCTGTGGATCAAGATGCAGAACTCTCTGGGCCTGGTGACACACACCTTTCACGCCAGCCCTGGGGAGGCAGAGGCAGGGGGACCGCTGTGAGTTTGAGGCCAGCCTGGTCTACAGAGTGAGCTCCAGGACAGCCAAGGCTACACAGAGAGACCCTGTTTCGAAAAACCAACTCCTCCCCCACAAAAGATGTAGAGCTCTCATCTCCTCCAGCACCGTGCCTGCCTGCACGCCCCATGCTTCCTGCCATAACAATACTGGACCAAACCTCTGAAGCTGTAAAGCGGCCCCAATGAAATGTTTTCCTTTATAAGAGTTGCTGGAGTCCCGGTGTCTCTTCACAGCAATGAAACCATAATGAAGACGCCCTTCCTACTGACTGCCTATCTTAACTCTGCAACTTGCCCTGCAGCTGCAGAGAGAGATGTCAGGGCAAGGATTTTGGAATCAAAAGCACCATACATGGACACATGGGGCTTCATCTGGGCCCCCAAGTACCTGAGTGGAGTCCCAGCCAGATGGCATAAAGACACTGAATTGCATATAAACTGCATTTGAGTAGTAATCTCTGGTGGGCTCCCCATAACACAGTAAACCCAAATAAACTCTTTCTTTTATAAATTGCCTTGGTCATGGCATTATGTATGTATGTATGTATGTATGTATGTATGTATGTATACTGTGTTCTGCTTGCATGTTAACACCTGCAGGCCAGAAGAGGGCACAAGATCTCATTGTAGATGGTTATGAGCCACCATGTGGTTGTGGGATTTGAACTCAGGACCTCTGGAAGAGCAGTCAGTGCTCTTAACCTCTGAGCTCTCTCTCCAGCTGGGTCATGGCATTTTTGTATAGCAATTAAAAAAAAGTAACAAAATAGAAGTTTGTACTAGGATTGTGGAGTCTGTTTTCTTCACAAACTTAATGAGACAGTGTGCTGGCTATTTTCTAATGTCAACTTGACCCAAATTACAGTCATTTTGGAAGAGGGTAAGTCCCACAGTTAAGCAAGTGCTCCGTCAGCTTGGCCTGTAGGAAAGCCCATTGGGAATTTTCTGATTAGTGATTGATGTGGAGGGCCCAGCCTATTGTGGGGATGCCACCCCTGGACTGCTGGCCCTGGGTGCTATAAAACAGCAGGCTGAGCAAGCCCTGTAGAAAGCCATGAAAGAGCACCCTCCATGGCCTCTACATCAGCTCCTGCCTCCAGGTTCCTGCCGTGCGTGAGCTCCTGTCCTGACCTCCTTGGATGACGGACAGGGACGCGGATGTAGCTGACATGAACCCTTTCCTCCCTGCGGTGCTCATCGTCACGGTGTCTGTCACAGCAGAGAAGTCCCAAGTGAGACGGAGCGCGCGGGGTGGACAGGTGTGGGGAGTGAGGAGGGGTGGACAGGTGTGGGGAGTGAGGTGGGTGGACAGGTGCGGGGAGTGAGGTGGGGTGGACAGGTGCGGGGAGTGAGGTGGGTGGACAGGTGCGGGGAGTGAGGTGGGGTGGACAGGTGCGGGGAGTGAGGTGGGGTGGACAGGTGTGGGGAGTGAGGTGGGTGGACAGGTGCGGGGAGTGAGGTGGGTGGACAGGTGCGGGGAGTGAGGTGGGTGGACAGGTGCGGGGAGTGAGGTGGGTGGACAGGTGCGGGGAGTGAGGTGGGTGGACAGGTGCGTGGAGTGAGGTGGGGTGGACAGGTGCGGGGAGTGAGGTGGGGTGGACAGGTGCGGGGAGTGAGGTGGGGTGGACAGGTGCGGGGAGTGAGGTGGGGGGACAGGTGTGGGGAGTGAGGTGGGTGGACAGGTGCGGGGAGTGAGGTGGGGTGGACAGGTGCGGGGAGTGAGGTGGGGTGGACAGGTGCGGGGAGTGAGGTGGGGTGGACAGGTGCGGGAGTGAGGTGGGTGGACAGGTGTGGGGAGTGAGGTGGTGGACAGGTGCGGGGAGTGAGGTGGGGGTGGACAGGTGCGGGAGTGAGGTGGGGTGGACAGGTGCGGGGAGTGAGGTGGGGTGGACAGGTGCGGGGAGTGAGGTGGGTGGACAGGTGTGGGGAGTGAGGTGGGTGGACAGGTGCGGGGAGTGAGGTGGGGTGGACAGGTGCGGGGAGTGAGGTGGGGTGGACAGGTGCGGGGAGTGAGGTGGGGTGGACAGGTGCGGGGAGTGAGGTGGGGTGGACAGGTGCGGGGAGTGAGGTGGGGTGGACAGGTGCGGGGAGTGAGGTGGGGTGGACAGGTGCGGGGAGTGAGGTGGGTGGACAGGTGTGGGGAGTGAGGTGGGTGGACAGGTGCGGGGAGTGAGGTGGGGTGGACAGGTGCGGGGAGTGAGGTGGGGTGGACAGGTGCGGGGAGTGAGGTGGGTGGACAGGTGCGGGGAGTGGAGGTGGGTGGACAGGTGCGGGGAGTGAGGTGGGTGGACAGGTGCGGGGAGTGAGGTGGGGTGGACAGGTGCGGGGAGTGAGGTGGGGTGGACAGGTGCGGGGAGTGAGGTGGGGTGGACAGGTTGCGGGGAGTGAGGTGGGGTGGACAGGTGCGGGGAGTGAGGTGGGGTGGACAGGTGCGGGGAGTGAGGTGGGGTGGACAGGTGCGGGGAGTGAGGTGGGGTGGACAGTGCGGGGAGTGAGGTGGGGTGGACAGGTGCGGGGAGTGAGGTGGGGTGGACAGGTGCGGGGGAGTGAGGTGGGGTGGACAGGTTGCGGGGAGTGAGGGGGTGGACAGGTGCGGGGAGTGAGGTGGGGTGGACAGGTGCGGGGAGTGAGGTGGGGTGGACAGGTGCGGGGAGTGAGGTGGGTGGACAGGGGTGCGGGGAGTGAGGTGGGTGGACAGGTGCGGGGAGTGAGGGGTGGGGTGGACAGGTGCGGGGAGTGAGGTGGGGTGGACAGGTGCGGGGAGTGAGGTGGGGTGGACAGGTGCGGGGAGTGAGGTGGGGTGGACAGGTGCGGGGAGTGAGGTGGGGTGGACAGGTGCGGGGAGTGAGGTGGGGTGGACAGGTGCGGGGAGTGAGGTGGGGTGGACAGGTGCGGGGAGTGAGGTGGGGTGGACAGGGTGGGGGAGTGAGGTGGGGTGGACAGGTGTGGGAGTGAGGTGGGTGGACAGGTGCGGGGAGTGAGGTTGGGGTGGACAGGTGTGGGGAGTGAGGTGGGGTGGACAGGTGCGGGGAGTGAGGTGGGGTGGACAGGTGCGGGGAGTGAGGTGGGGTGGACAGGTGTGGGGAGTGAGGGTGGGTGGACAGGTGCGGCCTCTTCTTGGGAAATGTGTCGTGGAGTCCAGAAATCAAGTGGTGAGAGCAACACAGGGTGAGATGGAGGGGTGGACAGGTGCGGGGAGTGAGGTGGGGTGGACAGGGAAGAGCTTGGGGGGCTTTGTAGGCAGAGAGGATGAGGAGGGGGGGGGGATGGGGTGGGTTAGAGTGAGGCTCTGTGTGCAGGACAACGCGTGGGGGTGAGGGGAGGGGACACGGTGGATTTGTAGGGAGAAGGCAGGTGCAGCAGCTGTCCATGGCCAGATACAAAAGTTCTGCTAAAATTCTGCTGCAGTTTCAGCCATGGAGGGAGCAGAAACAGGGTTTCACGCTGTCACTCTTAGCAGCCTTAGTTCTTCTAGACTTTTGGGGATTGTGATGTCTATAGTTGGTCATCAACTTGACAACATCTGGGGTTTAGTTAAAACCCAAGCATCTGGGTACACCTGTGAGGGGCAGTTTCTTAATTAAATCTCCAAGTGGGAAGGCCCCTACTTAAAAAAAAAATTATTTTGTATACAGTTCTCTGCCTGCATATACACCTGCAGGTCAGAAGAGAGCACCATATTACATTATAGATGGCTGTGGTTGCTGGGAATTGAACTCAGGACCTCTGGAGGAGCAATCAGTGCTCTTAACTTCTGAGCCATCTCTCCAGCCCATAGAGGACCCACTTTTAATCTGGGTCTTTTGAGATGAGAAGTTTCACTTGTAGTCTTGGCCACGAAATAAATAACGTGAAAGAAGGAAGCCTTCCCTCTATTCGCCTGCTTGCTCTTACTCTCGCTGGAAAGTCCACCCCTTTATTCCCGTTAGAAATTACTTATTTGTGATTCTGGCACATACTGAAGACCATCTGAGACATTCAGCCTCATGGACTGAGCAGCTACTGGATTCTTGGTCTTTCTTTGGTAGACAGCCATTGTTGGATTGGCTGGGCCACACCCTGTAAGCCATCCTAATAACCCCCTTTCCTGAGTAATACAGGCCAGGCAGGGTAGGGGTGCAGCCAGCAGCGGTCCAGCAGGTGTTGGTGAGCGCTCTGCCCCACTCCACGTTCCCAGATCACACCTGCTGTAGCCTCTTCCAAAGCTACAGTCACAATCATTCGCTGTACACACACACACAACACACACACACACACACACACACCACACACACACACGCACACACACACGCGCGCGCGCGTGCACACTTGGATGTGGGGCCTCGGGAGGCCAGAAGGGGGCATTTAATGCCATGGAACAGAATTCCAGGTGGTTGTGAGCTGCAGGGAACTGAATTCAGGTCTCCTCTCCCGCTTCCTCCCTCCTCTCCCTCCCTCTTGCCTCAGATACCCAGAAAGCTTTCGTTGTCTGAAGAGTAAAGTGTACACTCAGGTTTTCTCTCCATGGTTCTCAGAAACTTACCTCAGATGCCGCTGAGTCCCAGCCACATACTAGCGTGTGCCCGGAGCACACAGGGCCTCAGCCCTGAACCCCACTACACTGCACACTAGCGTGTGCCCGGAACATGCACAGCCTCAGCCCTGAACCCCGCTACACTGCACACTAGCGTGTGCCCGGAACATGCACAGCCTCAGCCCTGAACCCCGCTACACTGCACACTAGCGTGTGCCCGGAGCACACACGGCCTCAGCCCTGAACCTCTTTGCCTTTTTCTGCTCTCTCTACTTTTTGTATTTATGTCTAATCCACCATTTGTAACGTGTCATTGATCTGTGTCCCCACGAAGAGGACAGATTTTTTTTTTCTTCAGCAAGATTTCTGACCTTTTTATTTCTGAACTCTTACCAGGGCTTTCTATTTAAACTACTTTGGACACATTTTAAAACTGACTCCTAAAAGTGACTTAACATTGCCACCATTTCTGTCATAAATTACTTGATTGCAGGAACTCTGATTTTATTCTCTCTCTCTCCCCACACCCACACACACGCACACACTCACACACTCACTCACACACACTCACACGCACACACTCACACACTCACTCACACACACACACACGCACACACTCACACCCACACCCACTCACACACACGCACACACTCATTCACACCCCACACCCACTCACACACACACTCAGAGAGAGAGAGAGAGAGAGAGAGAGGGGGAAGAGAGAGAGAGAGAGAGAGAGATGCACACACACATACTTATGGCTGATAGAGCATTTGCACCATTAACATTATATGACCAACTGGTTAAGTCAGAGATGGAGTACTGTTTAAGGCACTTATTAGGTATTTAATAGACATTTTGTTTCAGGAAACACCGTTTTTCTTCATTGGATTATATATATATATTGACTTATAAAGCGAAATTTAGAAGATGAAATTTGTGGTCTAATAACGGCAAACTTCTGAATAGCAGAAAATGAAGATGTCTAGAGGACGGTTATGGGGCTGGGGGTGGCGGCGCATCGGGTGGCGGTGCATCGGGTGGCGGCGCATCGGGTGGCGGCGCATTGGGTGCCTCTGCCGGAGGCCGTGGCTCTTCAGGCGGCGGCGCTGCGCGTGCTTTTGCTGGGGTGTCTGTACTCTCTTTCTTCTGCGTGGTTCGTGAGCCACTCTCCTTGCTGGCCTGGGACTCCCGACTTTTGTGAGGCTCTGGCTCACACCACATGACCTCGCGTCCAGGTCCTTGTCTCGGGACTCCCACTTCGAGCTTAATTAGCTGCGATTCTCCTCTCTTCGGCATTCCTATCTCAACGGTGGTGTGGGACGGGCACCTCTTTGCAGCTCCGCCCTTGGCTCTTCGCCGGGCCTCCTTTTTGTGCGGCGAGCATTCCTTAGGCTCCAAGTGCAGTTTCTTCAGCAGTAAGTGTGCACACCCTCCGTGCTTTATCATCAGAGCCTTGGAATCTGATCTTTTGGCATGTCCTCTATCGGTGCAACCTGCGAATAGACTGAGTATACAGCGAAAGCGTGTGATTCAGGTATCAATATTTCCTTCCTCCCTCCCCCAAGGCTGACTTCCTTTTATGTTTTTTTTTTCCTTTTATGTCTTAAAGTCACAGGCAGAGGATGACTGGAGATTTCCCTCAAAATATAAAATGATGAAAATCACATAGTGGAGATATGCGGCTTAGGAATTAGCATAGATATTGATAACCAATAATAAAATATAGACATTATTGATAAAATTCTGGGTTCTTTTTAGTAAACTGGAAGACCAGTGAGAGAAAGGAAAAATGTAACGAGCAGAGCCCGGCATTTGCTCAGTAGGTTAGGGTGCTGAATGGGGGGGGGGGAGGGGATAATGGCTTTGTAGCTCGGGAAGAAATGAGATTGAAAGGAATTACTGAGGGAAGAAACAATCATCTCTTAAAACAACAGAAGGAAACTCAAATGTGCTGTTCCTGTTAACAAAAAGCACATTTCCTCATGAAAAAATATCAGTAGCACTAGCTGATAATCGTTAGGTGTATATCACATTCTGAGCACCTACTTTCCATACATTTTTAGATGTATTTTGTGTTTAGTGTGTGGTTTTGGTGAGAGGGCATCAATGCGTGCAGTACTCTTGGAGGCCAGGTTCCCTGGAACTGGAGTTATGGACAGCTGTGAGCCACCACGTGGGTGTGAGGAACCATGTCCTCTGCAAGAGCCGCCATCTCTCCCGCTCAGCCCAGTCTTCAATGTTAAATAGCCTAGTCTTCTCACCCGCCAGGTGAGCTGGGCGCTGTTGTTACCCGAGCTCTCCAGACAAAGAGATCAGGGCACAGAAACACGCCATGAGCATGTCTATGGGATGCTGATGGTGGAGCAGGATCCTGTTAGACTCCAGACCTCAGCTTTAACCATGGCGTTAGCATGGATAGCACTTCTTGATAAATACGCTCATTCTGCCAACATTTCAGGTCCCTTTACTTACGTGGGGGTAAACCAGCCCTCCTGTGTGTTGGTTTCTGTGTGATCTCGTGACACTCAGTTTGCTAGCTTTGGGTAAGAATTTTGTAGTCTTGTTTTGTTTCCCTGTCCTCCAGCCCCACCTCCTCGATAAACCAACAAAAAGAACCACTGAGGCCCTAAGTAAACTCAGGGAAGAAAGGCTCAGTGTGCACAGTGGCCCCAGCACCTCCTGCCTGGCGATGTAACTTAGAAGGCAGAGGAAAGGAGGTGATGCTCAGATGTGACCAGAGGCCCCCTCTTACAAAAAAGAGGAATTCTAAGAACTACTGGGTTCCAAACATGTTTTTCTCACACTCTGCTGGAGGTGAGGAGGTGGCCACTGGGAGCTGGGGAAGTGGTGGGAGGGGAAAGTGGGTGTTAGTGCACTTTTATAGGGCTTCGCCTGCCGTGCAGTAACCCCCCCCCCCAATCAGACACTGAATGTCTTAGGTTTTGAATGAGAGGAACATTCAGTGTGGTCTTAGCACTATACACCTCAATTTTGCCAGTAGAACTGTCCAGTAAAGAAAGCACGAGAGCCTGTGTCAAAGAAGAGTTAAGGAACTTACCCATAGGCGGCCAGGCTGAAAACAAAACACACAAGACACATCAGCAGGGGGTTTTACAACTCCAAGAGAACCTGCCTTCCAGTAGCTTTTCTTTAGAAAATTAATTTTATTTTTGTTTATGTGTTTTTTGTCTGTGAAAGGGTGTGCCTGTGGTGTGTGTGTGTGTTTGCACATGCATGCATACGTACATATATGTGTGCCTGCCCTAGGAGGCCAGTGGAGTTGCAGCCCCCATGGGTGCTGGGAACTGAACTCAAGCCTTCTGGAAAATCAGCGAGCGTCCGTGTGCACTGAGCTTTCTTTCCGCCCTCCACTCAGAGAGCAAGACCACCCACATCTGTGCCCACAGAGGAGACCGCTTCGTCCTACTGAGCTAAGATTTGTATCCTCAGACTAGTGATGTCAGGTCTGCCCAGGTTTAACCAAACGCATTTCCGATCTTTCCTTTCTCTTCTACAAGTCAATTAAAGCCCCATTCTCCTAATCGATTTGGAAAAATGTGCATTACTGATCATGGTCAAATTCACTGTCATCGTGTGCAGGCAGGCGCTGTCAACATGAGAGGAGCTTTCATTTTAAGTGACGCCAGTTTGCCAGCTCAGAGCACAGAGAAAGCAGTGCTCCTTAGGAGAGACCGCACCAGTGGTTCCCAACCTCCCTAACACTGCCACCCTCATTTAACACAGTTCCTCATGTTGTGGTGACCCCCAACCATAAAACTTTTCCATTGCTACCTCATAACTGTAATTTTGTAGCTATTATGAATTTCCTTTGTGAGCCAGCATGTGGTTGCTGGGAGTTGAACTCAGGACCTCTGGAAGAGCAGCCAGTGCTCTTGACCTCTGAGCCACCATTCCAGCCCCTATTATGAATTGAAATGCAATTTTTTTTGGAGATAGAGGTCTGCCAAAGGGTTCGAGACCCACAGGGTGAGGGCCGCTGGCATGCGTGCTCCTCCACAGTGACGGCATCAGGGACAGGTCACCGGATTGTACTACAAGAGGGAGAGAGACAAGCAGGACCCAAAACTAAACCGAGAGGGGACCACTCAAGATAACATGACTCTTGCACGTAGAAGAACTCACAACTCGGGCTGGAGAGATGGCTTAGAGGTTAAGAGCACTGACCGTTCCGCAGTTCTTCCAAAGGTCCTGAGTTGAGTTCCCAGCAACCACATGGTGGCTCACAACCATCTATAATGTGATCTAATGCCCTGCTCTAGCCTGAAGGCATGCATACAGGCAGAGCACTGTATAAATAAATAAATAAATAAATAAACAAAATCTTAAAAAAAAAAGAAGAAGAAGAAGAAGAAGAAGAACTCGCAACTCAAGAAGCTCTGAGACGAAGAACAGACTTGGTACCCTATGAGCATATACAGGGGAGGAGGTCCCCCTCAGTCACAGCCATAGGGGAGGGGAGGGGAAAGCAGGAGGGAGGGAGGAATGGGAGGATACAAGGGATAACAATTGAGATGTAATATGAATAAATTAATAAAATATATATAAAAATAAAATAAAGCACTGAAAAAGAAGAAGGAGGAGGAAGAGGAGGAGGAAGAGGAGGAGGAAGAGAAGCAGCAGCAGCAGCAGCTCTGAGAACAGAGACTCCAGAGTGTTAGTTAGTCCTAGGAGTAGAGATGGGGAGGAGGTGGTGTGAACTTACTGAATTTCCCAGAACTGTCAACTGAAAGAGAAAAAGGCAAACGGGTCACTGTCGCTGTTGGCTTTTCCTTCCTTCCCTAGCCCCAGGCCTCTGTACTGAATGGAACCGGTGTCATAGCCAACTGAGCCGCATGGGGTTAGATGGAGGACGATTTGGTTTCCTATACATTTATGGCCCAGCTTGTTGGTATAACAGGCCACACTCCTACCTTCAGTAACCTTAACTGGTTTTGTTTTGTTTTTTGTTTTTGTTTTTTTTCAGTTATAGTTTGAAATGGGAGATTTTTAGGCCATTATAGGGCACAGGCTTAATTTCAAGGCCTTGGCTCAGAAAACACTGAAGGTTGAGGGAGAGGCACATGGTCACGGAAGGCAGACAGGTAAAAAAAGGCTTAAGCATACATGAGCAAATGTGGGAAAAAAGGGCTGGGAAATTATTTGCCACTGTGTTTAGCGGTCAGATGTTAAAAGTGCCAGGACAAGTGGAGGCCAAGGATGCTACCCACACCAGATGTGGAGGCCATGGATGCTACCTGCACCAGAGGGAGCTTGAGGGAGAAGACCTGGACTTACCAGAGCCAATCGGTGGAAACGCTTAAAAGGAAAAAGAAAACACATTAGTTATAAAATAAATTATGTACTAGGTTCCCATTAAAACCCCACTTGCAAGACTAGAAAAAAGGATTTTCTATCCTTCAAGAATGAGCAACCCTCTCCTAGCTGGTCCGACCCCCATGGGCATGGCTTAGACAGACACCCAGGGCGTCTTTGTGGCCTGTGGGGTCAGTCAGAGGATAATGGCCTTTTTTATTTTAATTCGCAAAATGAAAAAATAAATAAATAAGAGGTTCTTAGCTGTGTCAAAGTGTCATATAACTCTTAGGAGACTGACAGGTCCCTACACAGCCCCTTCCTTCTAATTTCCCTCACTTTACCTGACACTGCTGTTTTCCCTCACATGGTACAGGAAGCTCATTTGGAATCATGCCGCTAAGGTTTGGTTATAGCTTTTATTTTTGACAACTTCTGGGGTTGAATGAGAATTCTAAAGGTGATTTGGGAAGAGCTGGCGGGAGAAGAAATACTCTAGGTATTTTAGGATAGTACCTAGAGCTAAGAGAATAACTATTTTAGAAGATTACTAGTTGTGTGTGTGTGTACACGTGTGTGTATGCATGTGTATATGTGTGTATGTGTGTGTGTGTGTGTGTGTATGCATGTGTGTGTGGTGGCCTGGGCCTTCGGAAAACTTTCCACCATTTAGTTCTTGGGAACTGAACTTGGGTTGTCAGGCTCAGCGGTAAACTCCTTTATTCCTGGAGCCGTCCCCCTGTCTGCGTGTGTTCTAGTCTTTACCTTTCATTGTGTCCTTCAAGGTTCCCACTGCTTAGTTTAGTCTGAATTGTCTTTAAAGATTCCTTTCCTTTTCTTTTGTGGTAAACTCATGCCATGATCGAGGAAAACTCAACAATCCTACAACTTCATAAAAACTGTGGGCTACTAGAAGCCCAGCAGTGGGGACTGGTCCTCAGCTAGGAGTGCGTTTTCAGTAGAGAACCGGTTCATTCAAGGGCTAGAGGTTGTGAGCATTTAGGGGAAGAGTTGAAACACAACCATTTGATAAAAGTGCTGACTGTATGCGGCTAGGGAGGCTATGGAAAGCTGCTGAGCCAGGGACCAATTTAAGAGAGAACGCCTCCCAGGCTGGGGTCATAGCGCCCCCTGGTGTCCTAAACATCTAATGCAGACAGACAAGGAGTTTATCATTTGATTAAAAAACAAAACAAAACAAAACAAAAAACCAAAAAAACAAACCAATTCTCTCCCAACCACAAGGTGCTTGTGGTAACTCATGGCCACCCAGAGTGCACTGAGCACCTCTGGCACCAGCAACCTGGTGTGTAAGAGATGGTGGTGTTGGCACAGACCAATGCTGACTCCACGCTAGTGGGTGGGGGCTGCCACCTTGGCCTGACTGTCACATGAAAACCCAGGACTGTGCAGGGAGAGAAATGAGGACGGAGAAGGACAGAAACAGACATTTCTTAGGAAACACTGCAGAGACAGATTCTGCATTTAGTGGTGAATGATTTGCCTTGAAACTCCTTCTCCCGGAGTTACAGTAAAGGAGGCCCCGGGCACACGTATTTAGGGTCACTCCTTAGAGCGTGTTTGTGCAATTGGGTTTATGAGGACCCTAAATCCTAACATACCTTGTCGTGCATGGCACATGGTTTGTTTTTCTAAAGGGCTAGTGACAGATGAAACCCTTTTCAAAAGTGTCGGCACTAGTTATCCTTAAGGCTCCCTTGCGTTAAGTGGACACCGCCACGCGGGGCCTAATGCGCCTCTGAGGTCTTCCTTCTACGCGCCCGCTGCTGCCTGGCTAGTCCCTGCATCGCAGTAAACTCCTCAGTGCCTAGGGGTTCTAGACAACAGAGGAGGGCAGGGGGCTGGAAAACACGTATCTAAGGATCTTCACCTGTGGGAAAGGTTCTAAACAACACTGGCATGTGGAAACAGAGGAGGAGACAACTTACCAAAAGGCATGGGAGCAACTGGCAGGACGACATGAAACAAAAACACATTAGCAGAACATTTGAAGTGAGGCTACAGGCTCTTTCCTTTTTCTTTTCCCCCCACCCCCGTACCCCTCAAGAATTAAGCATTGTGCTTCTGCCGACACCAGACCTCCCCAGGAAGCTGTCTGTGGTAAGAGGCCTGGGCAGCTTCTAGAGGAAGGGGCTGCTCTGAGGTGACTGGCTGCCCTGTGTAGGGTCCCTTTCCCCACCCAGTAGGATGGTTACTGCAGAGCAGCCAGCCATGCCCTGCCGGCTGTACTCAGTCTGTGCGCCCCTGTGCGCCCTGCACCGCTCCTGGCTGTCTCTGCTGTTGTGTACCCTCCTCAAAGCTTTATCTTCTTCAAGCATGGGACGTTTCGTTCCTCATGAAAAGCTGCTGTTGGGCTGGAGAGATGGCTCAATGCTTAATAGCACTGGCTGCTCTTCCAGAGGACCGATTCCCAGCATCCACATGGGCGCTCACAGTCATTCACACCTCCAATTCCAGGAGATCTGACACCCTCACATAGACATACATGCAGGCAAAACACCAATGCACACAAGGTATAAATACCGAATTAATACACAAAAGAAGCTGTGAGGGAAAAGTTGTTTGGGCGATATTTTCCCCCCTCAATCTTTCTATCAAGGGTCTATCTTTCTACTGAGTGACTGATAACAGATTTCTCAGTGGGAGGTAGGGGACGGGGTACTCATAAACAGAAGCGCCACACGGAGCAGAGATGGCTTAGGAGCAGAGCTCTCATTTTGGGATCCCTAACTCTACCAGACTGATGAAAAGAAAGCACACTTACAGGTAGGTACAGCTACATGGGCTAAAATCCAATACAGACAGTTAGTGCGGGCTGACACCTGCAACAGAGGCAGCGACGGTAGAAGCCTAATGGTAACTTCCTTCCAGACAGGCGCTCTGGGCTGAGGAGAGACCCCTCCCAGCCCTTCACCACCACTGCTCGCAGTCTACTGGTTCTCCCACAGTGACAGACTCATTTTGGAAGGATGGAAGAGAGATGAGTCATCTCCCCTTTGTTAGCCAAGTTTCTCTGGAAAAGGAAATCCTGCAGAAGCTAGACAAACTCCATTTCTCTGGCTTTTGCCCCCAATTTTGTTACCTAAACTTTGGGGCCTTTTCTTACTTCCTGCCATCTCTTGCATCTATGTAGCAGCTGAAAATGCATTCTTCGTGTCGTCAGGTCAGGAGAACTCACACAACTCTAAGTTCTGTTTGTCGGTTTCGTTCCATTTAGTCAACAGGGGCAGGACTTGGTGAGTTGCCCGGGCACTCTGAGGTGAATTACTGAGGTGCAGCTGGGCCGGGGAGCCTGCCTGGCAGCGGCAGGTGACCTGCGTGATGTCTTACAGGAGTCTTGTTTATTTAGCTCTCTGAGTACTTGGGTGTCATGATGTGCATGTGGGGTCAGAGGGCAACTTGGAGTCAGGTCTCATCACCTGTCACTCTGTGAGTCTCCCTAAGAAGGTAAAACCAGCTTGTCCCTAGCAAGACATTTACTTACCAGGATGATACAGCCGCACTGATGTTTCCGCTAGTCATTGTTCCCTATGCTTTAAAAATCAGGACATTCTGGTACTTGGGGGGCCCTTAGTGTACCCTAACATGGACACAGACAAGCCTGCACCAATCAGATGCCATGTTTATCAAAGAGGAACTTTCTTAGAATTGCAGCAGTCGGCGAAGCCGGTGTTCACGATCCTCAACAGCCCTCTTCAGCGAGGGGAGGAATATACTTTCAAGTTCTCCTAGACGTCTTTGCTAGTGGCCAGACACAGGAGCAGGAACTGCTTTTCTCCTTCCTCTCAACCTCTTTGGACATGAACAGTGTCAGAGACGCTTAGATCCACGAGTGAACTCTTGGAGGAGGCTTGAGCCTTTTTCTATCTTGGCCCCTGCTGAGCCTCCCTGTCTGGCACTCAGTAGGCCCTGCGTTTGTTTTTAATAAATGAGTGCATCTCAGTTGACTTGACTTTGCTAATCCAATTTAAATCCCAATTATCTATAAACTCTAACAAGAAAGACAGCAGATAACAGTCCCCTCCCCCCAATAGGTGACAACTTGTGAAAGTGTTCAACACAGCAGAAGCATTTTCCTGGCGTGCTGTGGCACACAGATAGCAGCTTCCAACAAAGCATCACGGATTATAGAAGGAACCACAGAGAGCATCTGAATTCGCTAAACAAAGGCAGAGTGCTGTGCAGCGACAGGCGAGTGCCAACTAGTTTGATGTGGTGACAATACGTCACACACACACACACACAACAAGCTGCACACAGCAGGCCATCAAGATAACCATAAATATACTATTGCAAATAAGTTATAAATAAGGTAGCGCGACCTAAGATAAAAGAGCGTGCCTGACTTTGAGTCACCTTCGGAAGCCCATTGTCTGTCCTGTCATCTGTAGGGGATGCACTTTCTAAAACATTTACCAGTGACTCTAAACGAAGCTATTCAACGTAAAACGAGAGAGGCCGGAAGTTCAGAAGCGTGTGCAGGGACTAAGCCTAGAAGAGGGAAGCAGACACAGTACTTACCTGTGGCTTGTCTCACTGTGAAAAAGAAAGCAGGCAAACGCATGAGCACCAGAAGAACACAGCTGCTTCTCCTCTGCAGCAAGTTCTAGGGAGAGGGCTGCGAGGGGCTGCCACGTTCTCCTCAGAACCCAGAGGGTTCGGTGGCATCTCTCCTAGAGAGAGGCGTGCCACGGGGGGGGGGGGCGCTCCTCTCCCCACAAGTCTGGAAATTCACTGTTAAGTATTTTTGGTCCTTTTCTTATCGCTCTTTCTATTTACCCCGTTGGAAAGACTGTGTTCAATTTTGATCATTTTATTCTGGCTTAGTTCTTTCTTTCTTTCTGTTTGTTTTTTGAGACAGGGTTTCTCTCTGTAGCCTTGGCTATCCTGGACTCACTTTGTAGAACAGGCTGGCCTCGAACTCACAGTGATGGCTTAGTTGTTTTTGTTTTTGTTTTTGTTTTTTACTTCATGCATTTTATTGATAGTCTATATTTTTCAGTCTACAGCATGCCATCGTACATAGGGGAAAAGCTTCCTAAAAGATAGCTACTAATAATCAAACCAGCACTCTGAAGGCAGAGGCAAGCGGGTCGTTGTGAGTTTGAGGCCAGCCTGGTCTACAAATCAAGTCCAGGATGGCCAAGGCTAACACAGAGAAACCCTGTCTTGGAAAAAAAAAAAAAAAAAAAAAAGAAAGAAAGAAAAAGGAAAAGGAAAAGAAAAAACAACAAACAAACAAAAAACCCAAACACAATAATCAAACCAGATTTAATGAGGTTTAGTAGTTTTAAAGTTCATTTTAGAAAATACTTTTTTTTTCTCCAGAAACATAAATATTTCATGGAGGGTGGCCACACTTCCCAGCATCTGGCTTGAGAGTCAGCTGAGGAGACCTAGTATGAATAGCGGTGGCAGAGTGTGTTAGTCCACAATTCCCTCCTGTGCGTGCTGGCAGTAGCAACTCATTCGATGCAGCCCAATGCATAAGTACAAGGCTCACACCTTGGCACAAGGTAAGCACCACACCGCACCGCACCACACACCACACCACACCGCACCGCACCGCACCGCACCACACCGCACCACACCACACCACACCGCACCGCACCACACCACACCGCACCGCACCGCACCGCACCGCACCGCACCGCACCGCACCGCACCACACCACACCACACGGCACCACACCACACCACACCACACCGCACCACACCGCACCGCACCGCACCACACCACACCACACCACACCGCACCGCACCGCACCGCACCGCACCGCACCGCACCGCACCGCACCGCACCGCACCGCACCGCACCGCACCGCACCAGGCACCACACACCACACCACACCAGGCACCACACACCGCACCACACCACACCAGGCACCAGGCACCAGGCACCAGGCACCAGGCACCAGGCACAGGCACCAGGCACCAGGCACCAGGCACAGGCACCAGGCACCAGGCACCAGGCACAGGCACCAGGCACCAGGCACCAGGCACAGGCACCAGGCACCAGGCACCAGGCACCAGGCACCAGGCACCAGGCACAGGCACCAGGCACAGGCACCAGGCACCAGGCACCAGGCACAGGCCCCAGGCACAGGCACCAGGCACCAGGCACCAGGCACCAGGCACCAGGCCAGCACCAGGCACCAGGCACCAGGCACAGCACCAGGCACCAGGCACCAGGCACAGGCACCAGGCACCAGGCACAGGCACCAGGCACCAGGCACCAGGCACAGGCACCAGGCACCAGGCACCAGGCACCAGGCACCAGGCACAGGCACCAGGCACAGGCACCAGGCACCAGGCACCAGGCACCAGGCACCAGGCACAGGCACCAGGCACAGGCACCAGGCACCAGGCACCAGGCACCAGGCACCAGGCACAGGCACCAGGCACCAGGCACAGGCACCAGGCACCAGGCACCAGGCACAGGCACCAGGCACCAGGCACAGGCACCAGGCACCAGGCACCAGGCACCAGGCACCAGGCAGTCCCAATGCTCACCTCCAAATGGCTACAGATAGCTGAGGATGGAGCTGGGAACAGCGGTAGGGAAACCAGAAACAGGGCGGTGTGGGATTCTGAAAGGCTAGTAAACCATAGAAACAGTGGTCTTGGTACATTCACAGCATAGGTGCTGGGACTCGACCACAGAAAGTTATTGACAACACAATTGTGGAAAACACAGGGCTTACCTATTATAGGTGTCCCAGGTGCTGATTTAGTGAAAAAGATAAAAACAAGTTAGAGTATAGGCTTTTTATGAAACAGAAATGCTTGTTCACGAGGGGGACTTCTGGATGAGCGCTAAGAGGGGGAGGTTTGGCAGGTGCCGTGGAAGCAAGGGCACAAGGCTAGTGAAGGGCTAGTGATGGGGCCCACATTCTTTTCCCATCTGGTCTCCGGCTGGTGTCCCAGGCTGTGAGGGTTGAGCGACCTCCTTGATCCTTCTCTGTCATTTGGTGCTCACTTGTGGGCATCAGAGGACAGTGTGCGGGAGCTGCTTCTCTCTGCCATGTGTGCCCTGGGGATGGGACTCAGATCGTCAGGACTGGCAGCAAGAGCCTTCACCTGCTGAATCACCTTGTGAAGTGTGAGTGTGACTGTGCAGATGCTGGAAATTCTCCCGAGACTGCTCATGGGTAGATGTGAGTCTGAGCTTGTACTATCTCGGCATTGTTGTGGGAAGACACCTCTGTTTCCTGTGAACTCAAGGCTGCAAGGCTCTTTGAGGCAGCGCCGTTGTCAGCATTCAGGAACTGCACTTTCGACTAGAAAAGGGCTTCATTTCTGGCCTGCCACTCTCATGAGTTAGGTGAGTGTATCCGGTAATTTAAAAAACGCCTCACTGTTTATGTGGACTTTTAAGCTTCATTTTTTAAAAATTTTTTTTATGAGTCATCTTTAAAATAACTTTGTATGTGTAAATGTCATTCAATACTGTAGTTTTGGGGTATCCCCCAGTCATATACATTTAGAAACATATGCTCAATACATTTAAATTATTATTAAGCAATTTCATAATCCTTGTGTTAGTACACACACACACACACACACACACACACACACACACACACACACACGTGCCCGCGCAAGGTTTTTCTTTGGCATTTACATCCTGAAGTGGTATTCAGAGGTTCTGCATAGATCTAGTTATGTTTTATTTTGTTTTTGAGGGGTGGCTGGTGGATGGGTGATTAAGGTCTTGCTCAGGCTAGATTTAACTTTACATCTTCCTGCCTCAGTCTCTCCTCTTCCCCCTTCCATAACACCCCCCCCCCCCCCCCCCCCCCCGCGTCTTGGTTTTTGAGACAGAGTTTGTCTGTGTAGATCTGGCTGACCTGGAACTCACTCTAAAGACAATTTATTCTTAAACTAAATTGCACGTCAAGGTGGTGTCTGTGATCCCAGCCTGAGAGCCCGAGGTGGGGAAAGGAAAGGGTAGCACACACCTTTAATCCCAGCACTTGAGAGGCAGAGGCAGGAGCATCTCTGAGTTTGTGGCTTTTTAAAAATTATATGTCAGTGTGTGGACACTGCACCTGGTGCAGGTGCTCCTGGAGGCCCGAGGCATTGGATAACATGGCGCTGGAGCTGCAGGTGGTTATGAGCCACTGGATGTGGGTGCTGGGGAGCACTCTCTGGTCTGCTGCAGGAGCAGTACACACTCTCTTGTAAGTCACGAGAGGCGCTCCCCAGCCCCACAGAGAGGATGTTTTGAGGAGGAAAGACCCATCCTGACCATGGATGGCACCTTCCATGCCTGGAGTCTTGGACTGAATAAAGAGGGACAGAGGAGAAAGTGTGCTGTCATTAGCATTCACCTCTGCTCAGGTCTGCAGACACAACGTAACCAGCTGCCTCACACACCTGCTGCCCTGCAGGCACAATGTAACCAGCTGCCTCACCACCTGCTGCCCTGCAGGCACAATGTAACCAGCTGCCTCATACACCTGCTGCCCTGCAGGCACAATGTAACCAGCTGCCTCATACACCTGCTGCCCTGCAGGCACAATGTAACCAGCTGCCTCATACACCTGCTGCCCTGCAGGCACAATGTAACCAGCTGCCTCATACACCTGCTGGCTTGCCTTTCCTCACCGGGCTGGGCCACCCTCACACAGTCGCTGCGACTGACAGAAAGTCCTGTGTTTCCAGCTCTAACACAAGGCCCTGTGTTTCCAGCTCTGCCCTGATGGTGTGTTCATCTTGCAGTGAGAATGATCTAATCTGCCCAGATGGTGTGTTGTCATTCAGTGAGGACACTTAGCTGATCTGAGGACATGAGAGGTATATTTGGATGAGGACTTCAGAGAGGCACTAGCTCAGCCTATGACAAAAGTGACAATGCCAATCCAATCCATCAGACCAGCTCATCGTCCTAACACTGAAGTCACTAAAATCCAACTAGCAGGAACTACACGGGGTGTGATTGGGTGGAACTGGAGCACTCGTGTGTCTGTAGTCTTTCAGACAGCTCCAGATAGACACCACAGTTAAAAACTGGGACATTTGGGCCAGGTGTGGAAGCTCACACCTTTAATCCCAGCACTCGGGAGGCAGAGGCAGGTGGATCGATGTGAGTTCGAGGCCAGCCTGGTCTACAAACTGAGTCTAGGACAGCCCAGACTACACAGAGAAACCCTGTCTCAGGAAAAAAAAAAAAAAAACTGGGACATGTGAGCTGCGTTGGTAGCTCCAGATCTGCTTTTTTTTTTTTTTTTTTTTTTTTTTTCACGAATAAGTACGTTGGGTGGAACAGCCTCTTTGGACAGTGTAAGGAGCCCTCAGGGGTACTGGAGGAGGTTATGGGATGGCCCTGAGTTCTGCACTCAACACCCGCATTCAACATTTGATCTGCTTTTAGCAGAGTCTCAGGTACCTGAACATTCGAGTTATTAACAGAACAAGTTGAAGGCTCGGGTCTGGGAACCTGACAGCGCTTCTGAAGGACGGAAGCAATGAAGGTGAGAAACAGGAACCTCTTTGTCCAGCGGTTAGAAGTGGAACCAACTAAGCCCTGACAACCCCCACAACCCAGCAGAAAAGCAAAGAACTTACCTCCAGCTTTCTGTAAAATTACTGAGAGGGAGGGAATGAGAGATAGAGAAATGCATTTAGTTTTTAAGTAGAACCAACAGAGTTATCTTACTCTTCACTGGTGTCTGTCAGGGGACACTC
This sequence comes from Acomys russatus, assembly GCF_903995435.1. NCBI lineage: Eukaryota > Metazoa > Chordata > Mammalia > Rodentia > Muridae > Acomys > Acomys russatus. The sequence goes on from NC_067147.1 coordinate 61,125,419, forward strand.
AACTAAGAAGCCAGGCTGTGCTCAGAGCAGTGCTGCGTAGACTTGCAGTTCCGATTTAGATTGGAGATTAAGTAATGATGAGGATGTCAGAGGTGGAGCCCCTTAAAAGCCTCCTTCGTTATTGGACTTGAACAGGTCTGGGCTAAGATGCCCATGAGCTAGACGGCTAGGGCTTTGCATTTCTGTGCACTAGCTGAGGAACGCCCCACACGGAGGAACACCTGTATTCTCTCCCCTCAAAAATTCTGCTTCTGCTGTTTTGTAGTCACATTTTGCTTTTGTTCTTGACCAATGGTGGCTCGCTACTTCTTTGTGTCCTAAGTGATGTGCAGTGCCAGGAAGCTGGGCGGGAAGGAAACGGGAGGAGGGGAGACTCGGATCACCAAGTCAAGCACAGTACTTACTTATGGGTGGTGGAGTCGGTGGACCTGGAAAGTGAGAGCAGCTGTGAGAGGGTGGCATGTAGGTGCCTCTGCGAGGGGGCAGCTTAGGAGGGGGGCGCTCTAGGCTTGCATTAGGCCCTATGTCTATAATCTTGGGTAAATATTTGGCTTCATTTTCCTACTCACTTCACAGGGATTAATTAGTGGCACCAATATAGGAATTAAACATGACAATGAATTAAAAGCATGTTAGTTCTTACAGGAAGGGGCAGGGTGCACATCTGGCCAGGAAAGGAGCTTTTCCTGCACAGGTCAAGTTAGATGGCAAAGGCGGGGTGAACGGGGGTGGGGGCGAGCGGGTAGGGTGGGGGCGAGCGGGTGTCATACATCTGGGGTGTCTACACACAGGGTAGGAATGGGCAGGCCACACCCAGAGAACAAACCCAGCAGAAAACCAAGCAGAACTCACAGCTAGGCGTCTGGGATGACCGTGGGCGACCTGTGAGTCAAAGAAGGCTTGGCTGAGTGCGTCCCTCCCCCACCGCCGTCTCCCACCCTTTGGTCCTGCCTGGCCTCCTATGTGAGTCAGCAGACCTGAAGGGGCCCGGTGACATCATAGCTCCTGATACAGAAAGATAGTTAAAGTTGTGTGTCCCCCTAAACCCAGAGCCCCTAGGACTGCCAAGGAAGGGAGGAGATTGGGGCCTGAGCTGGGCTTACTGTTCAATACTGTGATTTAGAAGAACAGAGAACTGTCTGCTTTTTATTTTTCTGTATTTACTTTTCACTTGTACTTTTACATTTTAAATTTTATTTGGTGTGTGTGTGTGTGTATTTGTGGTGGGTGTAGGATATGTGGTGTGTGTGTGTGTACATGTGTTGTGTGGTGGGTGTAAAATATATGGCATGTGTGTATGTCTGTGTTGAGTGTATGGAGTGGGTGTGGGTATGTGGTGTGTGAGTGTGTGTGTGTGTGTCTGTGTGTGTGGTTGTGTGTGTGTAGTGTCTATATACATGTGTGGAGGTCAGAGGCTGGCTTCTGTAGTTGGCTCTTTACTTCTCCCTTGTGGGGGTTTTGGGGTGAGCTCTGGTGTCAGGCGTGTGGGACAAGCACTTTTAACTGGAACTACCATATTTTAAATTGTTGAGAAACTTCCCCCTTGGTATTTATTTAGTGCCAGTCAATTCTTTGATTTTTTTCTCATAAAATTATTTAAAAAGAAAGAAACTTATGAGTAATGTAAAAGCAGGTGCCAAGGAGACAGCAGCTCTTAAGCTATGAGGTCAGGGAAATTCTTAGATGTTATGGGAGAGGCAGACCTGGCGGGGGGGTGGGGGGGGGGCAGGGCATCCTCACAGTGTCTCAGCCCTTTCTCTGCCACGGTTTCTTTTTCTGTAATGCGTCTTTGCTGATAATTATGTGAAATGCTAGAATCCTGTATGTTTTTCCTCTTCATATGTTTGTCTGTGAGTCAAGTTCAAACCTTACAGCACATGGCTAACGGCCCAGGCAGATAGTGCCCCTGAATCGAACCATGGCCAGAGAAAGACTATCGGACCCCCAGCGTGGGGGCTGAGGGGAGGGGACGGGCGCACACTTACTCTTTGTGCAAGGCTGCACTTCACCTGAAAGGCAAGGAGAGAGAGGTTGATTGCTCTCTTGCTTCCTTTACAGAGAGTTGCTCTGAGGCAGGGTCACAGTAGAGTCCAGGGTCACTTAGAACCTGGGGCCTCCTGTCTCCACTGCCCTAGCACTGGGGTTACATATGCCACCATCACACCAGGCTCACACTTGTATTTTGGTTCTTTCCCTCCCTCCCTCCCTCCCCACATTCGGGGCTGAGCCCAGGGCCTCGCTGTGTAGGCTGGTGCTTTACCACTAGGCTGTATTCCCAACCCCTTCTATGCCCACTCCTAGCCCCTTTCTTTCACATTTTTGCTTTTGAGATGAGGTCATGCTTGTTTGCTCGGGCTTGCCTTTCCTTAGTCTGTAGTCCAGCTAGGCCTGGAAGCAGGCCAGACTTTAGCTCTGCCTCCTAAGTAGCTTACAGAGGTGAGACACCAGCCTCATTTCGGTTTTCTTACTTTCTGGGAACTTCCCTGGTGATAGAAATATCACTAAGATAAAGGCATTTGAAATTTTCAGAGAATTAGTGACCACTTTGTGGAATTCCAGACAATGGAAAAGCAGATGGCTCATCAGGAAATGAGGATCTTCAGTTCCTTTGTTAGACCTGCTGGAAGGCAGGAATATGTATCGATTTTCTTTCATTCATTTCTCTTTTCCATAGACGTTCCCAATTCGGAATCTACAGAACCACAGGGCAACGTTTCCCTTTGATCCTTACTTTTCAAGTAAGTCAAGGAACATTCTAGAAGCTTGCTAATAGCCCAGAGGAGTTAAGGAATTGGAGCTAATGTCCTGACATGGACATTAGCTCAAGGTCTTTTTCAACGTTCCTAGAGATAGTTGGGTTCTGTCAGGAAAGGAGGCAGCCAGACTTACGGGTTGACTCCACAGCTGGAAAACAAAGGCAGAAGTTACTTAGTGCAGGGAGCCTGGTGGGGGGCCCTCTCTGCTAAGTGCCTGTGGGGGCACAGGGAGCCTGGTGAGGGGGCCCTCTCCGCTGAGTGCCTGTGGGGGCACGGGGAGCCTGGTGAGGGGGCCCTCTCCGCTGAGTGCCTGTGGGGGCACGGGGAGCCTGGTAAGGGAACCCTCTCTGCTGAGTGTCTGTGCAGGCACGGGGAGCCTGGTGAGGGGGCCCTCTCCGCTGAGTGTCTGTGGGGGCAGGGGGGCCTGGTGAGGGAACCCTCTCCGCTGAGTGTCTGTGCGGGCACGGGGAGCCTGGTGAGGGGGCCCTCTCCGCTGAGTGTCTGTGTGGGCACGGGGAGCCTGGTGAGGGGGCCCTCTCCGCTGAGTGTCTGTGCGGGCACGGGGAGCCTGGTGAGGGGGCCCTCTCCGCTGAGTGTCTGTGGGGGCACGGGGAGCCTGGTGAGGGGGCCCTCTCCGCTGAGTGTCTGTGGGGGCACGGGGAGCCTGGTGAGAGGGCCCTCTCCGCTGATGCCTGTGGGGGCCACACCAGCCGCTCTTCCTCTCATGTGGTAGGAGGGGCAGTGACTGTCACCTGCTCACACCCAAGCTGCCTTCACCTTTCTTCTCTCACATCTGCTAACCTGTGCAAGCCGTGACCGACGCACGTGCTTGTTGACACGTCTCTATAAACTTTGGACGTTTCCTCTAATCTTTTGTGTGCGTGCGTGTGTGTGTGGTGGTGGACAAGAAAGATCTTATGTAGCCCAGACTGGCACTGGTGAGCAAGAACCCCAGATTATCTCCTCCTCCAGCTCTCCAGGACTAGGGTTACAGTGGGGCTCCGTGCTCATCCCTCCCCCCTCCCCGGGACAGACACCAACTAGGCGGTGGAAAAAGTGAAGGAGACGGGGTGGGGGTCGGAGTGGGAACAAGCCTGAGAGTCCTGACTTACTAACAGTATGCGACTTACTGGTGCAGATGTCTGTAGGTTCATCTGGGGGAAGAGCAAACAAGGAGTGGTCAGCCTGCGTGCCTGCGTGCCTGCGTGCCTGCGTAGGGCTAAAGCTAAACAGTCTAAACCACAGGCGTGACAAAACAGCAGTAAAGCGGTGCATGGCGCTCAGCCCTCGTCGGCCCAGGGCAGTGTCTGTGCTTTTGCTGGCCCGGGGCAGGAGAGGGATAACATCAACGAGACTTCACTCATCCTCTTTTCACCCAGTATGGAAAGTTCTTGGAACAGCTCTCGAGGAGTCATAACGTTGTGACTTATGTGCTCCGGTCATCTGCAGTTTCTTCCAACCCTCTTTCCCTACCTGAGCCATCTGAAAGCTGATCTTTCCCACTACCTTTTGTTAGGCTTGCTAAAGCCACTGTTTCTGTAAATTCTTTTAGTTTTAACTAGCTTGCTTTTAACTGTTCTCTTCCACCCACCACTCTCGGGAAAGCGAGAAGAAATAAAACTGGTAATACAGTTCTCATGTGAACATTATAGTATTTCAAAGGAGAGAGGCATAGGAGACTTTGTGCCACTAAGAAAAAGAATGATTTTTCTCTCTGAGGATTTCCAAGGCTGCAGGTGTGAGACAGTTAAGAGCATGTGTCATCTCTCTCCTTAGGGCTTCTCTGGAAAGTTCTCTCTCCCTGTTGTCATTCTGTCTGCATTGTCTCTGGCATCTCTTGGTAGGCAGGCCCTCTCTCTGTGACCTGCAAAGCTCCTGAGCCATCTGCAAACTTCTGCCATCTTTCCCTGGTGCTGGAGAACATTGTTCTGGATACAGGACACATGTGAACATGTTTCAGCACACCATGGTGTCTAGGAAAGATTTCCTTGCTCTTTTTCTTTCATTAAAAAATAGTAACTATTTTATGTGTGTGGGTATATCCTTGTACTGTGTGTGTGCCTGGTGGCTGCAGAGACCCAAAGAGGGCACTGGATCCCCGGAGCTGGGATCACATTTGTGAGCCTCCATGTGGGTGCTAGGAATAGAGCCTGGGCCCTCTGTAAGAGCAGACCCATCTTAGCCGCTGACCCATCTCTGCAGGCCCTCTCTTAATACGTAACTCTAGAGAATTCTTAGCAGGTACAAAACGGGCAGCATAACGTGTTTAAACTATCGTTCTATGGCAGCAAAAACCACCAAGAGGAGGAACACTGGAGCGGCAGGTGTCTGGGTTTCATCCCTTTGCCCGCCTTCTTCCCTCCCTGTCCCATCAGGCACACATGCGCCATTTCCTTAGTCACCCCTGTCCCGTCAGGCACGCACGCGCCATTTCCTTAGCCATCCCTGTCCGGTCAGGCACACACGCGCCATTTTCTTAGCCAACCCTGTCCTGTCAGGCACGCACGCGCCATTTCCTTAGCCATTCCTGTCCGGTCAGGCACGCACGCGCCATTTCCTTAGCCATCCCTGTCCTGTCAGGCACGCACGCGCCATTTCCTTAGCCATCCCTGTCCTGTCAGGCACTCACGCGCCATTTCCTTAGCCATCCCTGTCCCATCACGCACGCACGCGCCATTTCCTGAGGCATCCCTCTTGACCATTTTGTTTGCTTTGGAAACCATCCCAGTGATTATTGGCATATCATTAAAATCATAAACTACAGTATGCTGCCTAATACCGATTTTAAGGCAGAGGGAGTCCCGTTTTCTAGACTATGGCCAATCTTTAAGGAGGACGGTTATCATGCAGGGAAAGGCAAGGCTGAGGAACAGGATTTGTGAACAGTTGTCGCCCAAAGTCCTTCTTCGTCATAGAGAGTCACGATAAAGTCAACTTACCAGTAGGGCCAGGAGTTTGCACTGAAAAGAGATTAGAATAGGCATGTTAGTGAGAATATTTTTGCTGAAGAATTTTCCCATGAATCTTATTCTAGGGGAGGCCGAGTAGCGAAGAGGGGGCTGCGGTGCTGACGTCACGGAGAACTAGCCCGGTCTGCTAAGTGTGAGCAGACGTCATGGGCAGCACTCACTGTGGGCTCTTGCGGACGTTTTTGTAGGGGACATTAGAGAAAGACAGCGGTTTTCCTCCTGCCAGTGCCGGGGCGGGGCGGGGGGGGGGGGAGACCGCTTCCTACTTGAGGGCCTATGCTTGGTAAGAATCTTACTTCTCGCCAGCTGATATGTCCCAGGGGCACACAGGTGTAGGAGGTGAGGACCCAGTTTGTCCCTCTCCCAGATTCGCTTCAGAGTCTGAGCAAAGGGTCAATGGAGCCTTCTGCTTTTGATGGAGAACTGGCTTTCGGTTGATTGATACTGAGGTGACCTGAGGACTAGAAACGTCCTGTGCACGACGAGTTGGGCACATGATCATTTCACTTTGTTTCCTCCATTTTCCTCCATCCTCGGAGCACTGAGGGCATCCTCCCTTCTCTTCTGGGGAGCACTGAGGGCATCCTCCCTTCTCTTCTGGGGAGCACTAAGGGCATCCTCCCTTCTCTTCTGGGGAGCACTAAGGGCATCCTCCCTTCTCTTCTGGGGAGCACTAAGGGCATCCTCCCTTCTCTTCTGGGGAGCACTAAGGGCATCCTCCCTTCTCTCCTGGTTGCTGCTGTGTTTGGCCTCAGGTCTTCCCTTGCTGGTGCTTCGCTTGCTCCTCTTCCCAGTTCCTCTTCCATTTCTTTTCTCTCTCCGTCTCCAGCTGTTGTTTCTGTTCTCGTCTGCTTTGTCTTGCCTCCCCCCTTCTCTACATGTAGCCTTTTCTGCCTTGAATTCGGCCTGTTTCACAGCCCACGTGTAACTCCCAAAGACGGTAGCAGACGGAGTAGCAGTCAATAAAACTTGGGCCCTCACTTATTAAGGACAACTGTGATGATGGCTTTGCTCACCCTTAGTCCTCATTGCCCAGCCCAGAAAATAATATAAAAGCCGATGAGACATCACCGAGTTAGCAGGGACACGAATCTACAGGAGCCTCAGGCCCTATTTCTTTAGTTGTGTAATTAAAAAGAAAACGTAATGATTGTTAATAAGACTATAAAACATAACATGAAAGGAACAGTTTATGGGGCTGGAGAGGTGGCTCAGAGGTTGAGAGCACTGACTGCTCTTCCAGAGGTCCTGAGTTCAATTCCCAGCAACCACATGGCGGCTCACAGCCATCTGTAATGTGATTTGGTGCCCTCTTCTGGCCTGCAGGTGTATGTGCAGGCAGAGCACTGTATACAAAATAATAAATCTTAAAAAAAAAAAGAAACAAAGTTTATATGCAGCTAGGACTCAGTTTATAGAGCTACACGTGAACAGTTTTATCTTGACACCTAGCCATTACTTATACTGTCTCTGTGGGAAAATGCAAATTGGGGAAGTGACAGTTGCCATGGGAGTTGGTGACAACAGAAATCCACTGTCCTGCGGAAAAGCCATCAGAGACATTAGAAGTCAAAAGAAGCTGCCTGTTTCTGTCATTTACACGATGAACAAATGCATGGGAGGCATGAGGCTTCAAGGCTACATTGAAAATCTTCGTTGTGCGCTGCCTTAAAGGGCAGGATTAGGACAAGTGGGTCAGGAAGGCACACCCCACAGGTTTAGTCTTCACCTCGGCTTCCACTTTCATAGTTGGTATCTTTTTACGGTAAAACCTGGTTTAGCGCCACCTACAGGCGTCCTGGGAGGGATGCTCAAGCCACGGTAAAACAAGGGGCTTCTAGCCTGGGTCCCTCAAGGGTCCAGAGGTGCAACTGCGACGTGGGTGACTTACCGATGGTCCTTTGAGACAGGCCTGGAAAGAGACAGAACAGAACGACATAAGAAGGGAGAAGAAGTCGGTAGCTGTCCTGGGCTCTGTCTGGGCAGCTCCGTTCTCATCTGGTGCTTGGGAACTGCAAGCCGGAGGCGGCTGCCGATTCCCCTGGTCTAAATGCTAACACCGTGCTCAGGCAGAGAAAAACCCAGCGGCTCCCTGGGGCGTGGGTGGCAGAGCTTCCATTTAAACCCTTGCTGAGGACTAGGCAAACCCTCCCTGCTGGAACTGCCTTCTGCCCCTGGCTGACCTCCCTCGTGAGTGTTGGCAGCCCCGGGGAAACCTTCTACAAAGGTCTGCCCTCCACTTCATCAGTGAAATGTATTTACAACCCACAGCTCACTAAAATGCCAGGTGGAGGAAAACCAAAAAGAAAATGGGCACCCGCTCCTTTGAAACTCTCCCATGGAAAGCAGCGATAGACCCTTCAGCTACTGAAGAAAAAGCGAGAGCTCCACAGTAGAGAATGTGGACACGGTACTTACTGATGGGTCCCTTAGTTCCAGCTAGAGAGAGGGGAGGGAGGGGTGGGGGAAAGAGATCAGTATGCTTAATTGGTGTGACGGAAATACCAGAATGCCTGTCTCTCAGCATTGATTCTAGAGGGACTATCATGGATGGAACCTGGGAAGACCAAGGGTGGCTTGTATGGTAAGCCACAGGCAGCCTTGCACAACACACAGGGCCTCTGAGAGTGAGGCTTTTTTTGTTTGTTTGTTTTTGTTTTGTCTTGTTCTGGTTGTGTGGCATTTGGCCTTAGGTACATCATAATGTGGAGTTGGTAATGCATATACCGGTTTTTCTTTTTTTTTTTTTTTTTTTTTTTTTTTTTTTTTTTGGAGACTTCCTTATCCAAAGGGTGATTACAGCGCCCCCTAGGGGAGGCCCTTCTTTTGTTTTTTATTAAGTGAGTGTGTGGGGTTTGAGGTCACTGCACATCATGCCAGCCTCTTTGGGAAGTGTTAATGAGGTACTTGGGAAACACAGCCCCAAGAAATGGGGTCCCCCAACCCCCACAGGTGGGCTATGGGAAGGGCAGGAGTGGAGGACAGATACTCACGACAGATAGGCACCGAGAATTTCACTGCAACGTGAACAAGGGGGCATCAGTGTGGCTGGCAGCGGGAGAATGCGCATGCCACAAGTGTTTCCCAAAGAAATCACGAAGCCACCGAGCCAGAGGAGGAGTGGCTGTTACAAAGGTGGCGGGTGATTTAGCCGAGATTCCCAAAAGTTCCCACCAGAACGAGGTATTCAGGACCCATCTCAACTGAGAAATAAGCAAGATAACAACAAAACAAAAATGAAAGAGCCAGCGACATTTCAGGGCACTTTGTCTCAGGTCTTGGCCATCAGGAGGTGTCATGAACTTTAAATGCAATCATGAAATGTGCATGGAAAATTCTTCAGGAATGGGAGTCAAGCAAGACAGGCGGGGTACAGAGAGGGTGGAGTCCCAGGGCTCTTAGAAAGACAAAGAGGTAAAAATGAACTCACTCGTAGGTCCAACGGTTCCAGCTAAAATATTGGAAAAGCAAAACAAAGTCAGTCAGTTCTCTCGCAGAGGAAAGCAGCTTACATCAAAATTCTTTCTGGCAAAGTCAGAACAGTGACAGCCCCCTCCCGCGGAGAGTGTGCTCCACTCTCCTCCTAGCTGGCTGACCCGAACTGGTGAGGTAGGGTCTCCATCCTCATCTTGTGAAGGAGATGGTGGAATTCCGATCTTTGTGGTGAGTTAGGTCAGACTAACCTGGCTGTCATGGTGGTATCACAGACTGAAGCCATTCTCGCTAGGGGTTGTGGGTGAAGGGCTTAGGACCCCAGACACTCCTTGTGTAGGGTGTGACTCTGGAGCCTGACTCGACTTTTCCTCTTTCCTTCAGGGTTAACCTGCTCTAGGTGTGAACACCCTCCGGAGCCTCAGGCCGACCCGTTAACAAATGCACGGGGTTGGAGGAGTTTCACTTTTCTTGTCATTAGTCACTTCATGGACAGAGGCTCTGCAGGATGGAAAAGCTGATTCCATCTGGGTCAACACATTCAGTTTTCACTTCCTAAGTGCAGAAGACTCAAATCCTACAGCGTGACGAGTCTCAAGTTTGTGAGTGAGTGACCCAGTGACAAACATGGGATATGATTAATAGACCAAGGGTGGGCACCAGACTGAGGTCTGGCATCTCCAATAGAGTCTAAGGTGGTGGTAATGCTGATTCTTAGGCCACTCCAAGGCCCTGAGGCTGCAGACACAAAATCTCCCATCAACTGTCACTCACATCTCTCAAGCTCTGCATCCTGCAGGCTCCTGACAGATGGGTTGCTATGATGTCATCCACAATAGCGTCTAGGCCTCTCTTCAGGACTTGTGCCCACATGCACACCCTTCACCCCTTCCACAAACCATCACTGACGGTGTGGGGACCCTCAGTCTGCCGGCCGGGACACACTGTGTGCCACACTGTCTCCCCTGGTACTGAGGAGGCCGTGTTAGTCTCCCATGAGTGACACTGGAACTTCAAGTGGAGGTGTAGCCCTTCTTTTCAATTGACTGTGTCTGTCCCTAACCCCTCTCCACTTGTCACTGGAACTTCAGGGCTGAGGGAGGGGGGCGTGCGGGGCGGTTTGTAATCCTCACAGGGACATCAAGAGCAGAGGAGGAGGGGCAGTGTTTGGAGAAGGAAGTAGAGCTCCCAAGACCATGAATGTCCTCACGACTACGCTATACAGTGAGGCAAAGAGCCTGAGCATCAGAGTGCAGAGAGGAACTTACTGATGACTCCAGTTTTGCAAGCTAAAATAAAAACACAGAATTGTAAGTTTGGGAGGAGCACGACTTAGGGATATTTGTTTTGGGGGGTGTCGGGCCGAGCATTTGCCAAGCCCTCTACATAGCCGCCCCCACCCCCACCCCCCACCCTGGCACAGTGTATTTCCTTTTGCTGTTTAGGAGACCGAGGCCACCCTCTAAGGTTATTTGACCTAGTCTGTTTTTGATGAAGTGGTTCATCTGGCCCCAGAATTTTTCTCACGCTTTACATGAATGAACTTGGGCTTCTGTTAGCTGGATCCTCACTGTGCTGCATAGAGCAGTGGAACCGTTACTCAAGGGCATTGAAAGGAGGGTACGTTCCCACACCGGGAGGGGCAGGAAGAGTCACCGGCTTCCTCCTCTCCTTAGCACCCTTCACAAGCTCCCCCCAGAGCAGGCACAGCAGACCCAAGAGTGGAATTACGGGTCGGAGAGACGTACGCCGCCGAGGCTCTTGAAGGCACTTGGTGCTTCGCGTTCTGTCTGTAATAGAAATCAGGGGTCATCCCTGAAGGCCACAGCTGGTCCAGATGCAGAAGTCAACTGCATTTTAGGTACCCCCCCCCCCAGTTAATAACGTTTACAGCCAACCCTGTCACTTAGAATATCTCTGACAAGGGTCGGAAAGACTGTCAGGGCCAGAGGACCCACGGCAGCTGCTGAGAAACAGCTTCTTCAAAGGAGAGGATGTGGTGGGCCTGGAAAGAAGTGGGTGGCGGTGAATATGGTCGAAATACTCTGTACATTCTCTAAATGGTCATAAAAATATTACAGAAAGGACAGCACTGTGACCTTTCAGTTCAGACCACAGAGGGGTGGAGGCCTGTCCCCACCTCCCAGAAGTGTGGTGCACAGTCCTGGGGTACAGACCCACACCTCACTCCTCCATCCTCGGGCTCCCCTGGCTTATCCCTCCGACCATTTGAAAACCTTACAGGTTTCCGAGGTGACCGAGGCGTTCACGGGGGCCTCGCCTGTGTTCACACAACTAAGGAGCATGGCGGTAGCCCGGCCACTGTCCTTTGTATGTCAGAAAGACTTCAGTCAGCAAGCAGACATGCTCTAAAAGTGTCTGCGAGCAGGCCTTATGTCATGACTCTCAGTTTGTTGAGGAACTGTGCACAGTTTACATAGGAGGTGAGCAATAGCTTTTCCCTCAGCCCACAGTCAGCACAAAGAAGAATGTGGGGACCCCTGTGGGGCGGGGGCCGTGGCTAGACAAGGTTGTGGTCAGAGGACTCACCTGTGTGAGTCAATGTGGTCAGAGACCTGAACTTTCTTAGGAGGGACGGGCACATCCCTGCCTCAGGGAGAAATGCATTGAAGGTGGGCACGATTCCGCCCTACAGAGCCTCAAGTCCTGGTGAGAAAGGGAGCTGTCCTCTGCCCAGTGGGGGAGCCCCATGACATAAGACCTTAGAAATATAAGAAGAACTTACTTGTTGGTCCTTGGCTTAAAGCTGAAGAGCAGTAAAAAAAAAAAAAAAAAAAAAAAAAAAAAAAAAAAAAAAAAAAATCAAGTTAGTGTAGAGATAACAGTTCACACACTGCGCCTACGTCCCCAGAATCTTCCCAGGAGCTGTACCCAGGATGCACTGGGCCTTCCATTGCCCCATAGGCACAGAGACCACCGCTCTGCTAGGTCAAGACTAAGTTCTCAAGCACGCAGGCTTGAGATCCCCTTCCCCAGGCTACCACAGCCTGGTGGAAAACGCATGGCGCCCGAATTCATACTGGGACTTTCCCCTGCATGCCTACAGTGGTTTGCCACCACCCTGTTTTGGCAGCTGGGCAGCCCTGTCATTTGGTGATCGGAGAACAGGAGGAATGAATGCTGGGACTTCACGGTACAGCATGGTAATTGTAGAGAGTGACGTATATCCGAAAGTCCCGGAGACTCTGTTTTGAATGTTAACACTAGAACATGGGATGATGTATTAATCAGTGTGACGCAGTCATTGTATCATTCAGTGCATATACAAAATGCATGCTGTGCACTGTAAAATAAGTATACTTCTTATTTGTTGATTAAGACCCTCACATCCTCCCCCAAAACCCCTTTGTCAATTAAGACCTTCCCATCCCTGCCCCCTTGGAAAAAAAACTCCACACCATGTCTTTTGCAGCTCACTGAGTGTTGGCTGTTTAAAGATCCCACACCCAGGGCTGGAAGGGAATAACTTCCTTGATCTGGAATGCTCCCTCTTGACAAGGCCCCTGCTTTGGTAGCCCCTGTGGTCTTTGGAGCACATGAGCTTGTGAGGGCCCCACCTCCATTACACCCGCTGTCTCTTCAGAGCCCTCTTATCGCTCCTCCCTCTCTACGCCCCCTTCCCCCCACCGCACTGCCTCTGTCTCCTTTCTACGCAGTCCTGGCCTCTGGTCTGAACAAGTCTGAGTGCGTTTGTGCGCAGGTTTCTCTTTTGTCTCACTCAGCTAGGACCTGAGCTTTTAAAGACGGGGGTTGCGGGGGGGCCAGGCTGGCTTGCTCGTGCAGACCAGTGTGCGGTCCACGGCAGGCACACACACACCCCAGGCACAGTAGTGCATCACGGAACAGCCTAACGTTACATGTCCCAACATGTGATTCTCTGTCATTTTCACCTTCCTTTTCTCTTTCTATCAGCTTGGGGATCCAGCTCGCTTTAAAGTAGGCGAATAGAAAACACTTGTCCATGGAGGAGGGGGATGAGCTGATTAGGCTTATCCATATGCAAACCCCAGAAGGCAGGTGAGTGTGGACACATGCTAGCACCTGTCGGCTGATCTCCAGCCCTGCTTGTTTCCTTGTGGCCACAGTTTCCAACATCTGTAGTTTTCAGCTAATTTGTCATTGTGGTAGACTCTGCATAGTCTGGAATTCAGCGCTGGACTCACTTTAGAGTGCACACAGTTCAGGAGCAGGAAGTGCATTCAGAGGTGGGTACCGCATCCGGACAAAGCCAGCCTGTGCCACTTAACCACAGCAGCTACCACTAGCTCATGTGCCAGGGCGTCACGGGGCAGGGCACACTGAAGGTCTGAGGTTATCATTTCACAAATTTAAATCAGAAAAGGTCTAGTTTGTTCCTATAAGAAATTATCCTTTGGGCTGGAGAGATGACTCAGAGGTTAAGAGCACTTGGCTGCTCTTCCAAGGTCCTGAGTTCAATTCCCAGCCACCACATGGTGGCTCACAACCATCTACAATGAGATCTGGCGCCCTCTTCTGGCCTGCAGGCTGAATACTATATACATAATAAATAAATCTTAAAAAAAAAGAAAAAAAAGAAAAAGAAAAAGAAACTATCCTTTATAAGACTGAATTAATTTTTTAAAAAATCAGAATAAAATCTACTTAATAATAAAAGTCAACAGATACATAAGGGCAGCCCTGAAGAGTCCTCTGTAAAACAGCCTTACTCAGTGACGCACCACACAGACAAGTGTGATCAGTTTCAGATTTAGATTGAGTCACAGCCTAAGGTTTTCAAGCCCCATTTTAAACTTGAAGTGGTATTTTAAAATACAAGCTCAATCTCTGAAAATCCCTTGAAGTCAACCTTTCATCTCAAAAGCCCACTGTGGACTGAATAATGAAGTACGCGTCATGGCGTCCCGGTTGCTGGACTAGCCCTCACCTGGAGGGAAAACACAGGGTTCAGAATTTGAGCTCAGCCCCTTTTTAGCTGTCTACCACCAGCGAAGTTAACTCCCACCCCCAGCTTCCCTGTCCTCATCCATAGCATCTGTGGGCATGGATAGCAGGAGCCTGGCTTTCCTCCCTCACAGCTCCTCCCTCCACGGCCCTGCTCCTCCCTCCACGGTCTGCTCCTCCCTCCACGGTGCTGCTCCTCCCTCCATGGCCCTGCTCCTCCCTCCATGGCCCTGCTCCTCTCTCCTCGGCTCTGCTCCTCCTTCCACGGCCCTGCTCCTCCCTCCTTGGCTCTGCTCCTCCCATGGCCCTGCTCCTCCCTCCATGGCCCTGCTCCTCTCTCCTCGGCTCTGCTCCTCCCTCCTCGGCCCTGCTCCTCCCTCCTTGGCTCTGCTCCTCCCTCCATGGCCCTGCTCCTCCCTCCATGGCCCTGCTCCTCCCTCCTCGGCCCTGCTCCTCCCTCCACGGTCTGCTCCTCCCTCCACGGCCCTGCTCCTCCCTCCACGGCCCTGCTCCTCCCTCCACGGTCTGCTCCTCCCTCCACGGTGCTGCTCCTCCCTCCATGGCCCTGCTCCTCCCTCCATGGCCCTGCTCCTCTCTCCTCGGCTCTGCTCCTCCTTCCACGGCCCTGCTCCTCCCTCCTTGGCTCTGCTCCTCCCATGGCCCTGCTCCTCCCTCCATGGCCCTGCTCCTCTCTCCTCGGCTCTGCTCCTCCCTCCTCGGCCCTGCTCCTCCCTCCTTGGCTCTGCTCCTCCCTCCATGGCCCTGCTCCTCCCTCCACGGCCCTGCTCCTCCCTCCTCGGCCCTGCCCCTCCCTCCTCAGCCCTGCTCCTCCCTCCTCGGCCCTGCTCCCTGTCTTTTCTAAGTTTGAGAAAGGTGCCATAGCTTTGCTCAATCCCTGCTGCCAACCAACAGCGCTGTAATTCTCTAGACTCTGCTACTCAGCGGGATTCCCATTTTCCTAAGGACTCATTAGGTCTTTAAAATACCCAGTGGTGGATGAGAAGCAGCCGAGCCCTAGCAGGCATAACAAACAGTTCCCAGCTGTTCCACCCAGAGCGAGGGTGGGAAAGGGGAGCAGCCTTGTCAGTTCTCCTAAAATAAATGCAAGCAAAGGGCTTATGACATTGGGCTCAAAAGTCGTGTATCCCTGTGGTGTGTGTGTGCGTGTGTGTGATATGTGTGTGTCTGTGTGTGGTGTGTGTGTGTGTGGTGTGTATTTGTGTATATGGTATGTGTTTGGTGTATGTGTGTGTTTGATGTATGGTGTCTCTCTGTGGTGTGTGTGTATATGGTATGTGTGTGTTCTGTGGTGTGTGGTGTGTGTGTGAATGTGGTGTGTGTGTATATATGTGGTGTGTGTGTGTGTGTGTGTGTGGTGTGTGTGTGTGGTATGTGTGTGTGGTGTGTGTGTGTGGTGTGTGTGTGTGGTGTGTGTGTGTGGTGTGTGTGTGGTGTGTGTGTGGTGTGTGTGTGGTGTGTGTGTGTGGTGTGTGTGTGTGTGTGTGTGTGTGTGTGTGTGGTGTGTGTGTGTGGTGTGTGTGTGGTGTGTGTGTGTGTGGTGTGTGTGTGTGTGTGTGTGTGGTGTGTGTGTGTGGTGTGTGTGTGTGGTGTGTGTGTGTGTGTGTGTGTGTGTGGTGTGTGTGTGGTGTGTGTGGTGTGTGTGTGTGGTGTGTGTGTGGTGTGTGTGTGGTGTGTGTGTGTGTGTGGTGTGTGTGTGTGGTGTGTGTGTGTGGTGTGTGTGTGTGTGGTGTGTGTGTGTGGTGTGTGTGTGGTGTGTGTGTGTGGGTGTGTGTGTGTGGTGTGTGTGGTATGTGTGTGTGTTCTGTGGTGTGTGGTGTGTGTGTGTGTGAATGTGGTGTGTGTGTGTATATGTGTGTGTGGTATGTGTGTGTGGTGTGTGTGTGTGTGTGGTATGTGTGTGTGGTGTGTGTGTGTGGTGTGTGGTGTGGTGTGTGTGTGTGTGTGTGTGGTGTGTGTGTGTGTGTGTGTGTGTGTGTGGTGTGTGTGTGTGGTGTGTGTGTGGTGTGTGTGTGTGGTGTGTGTGTGTGTGGTGTGTGTGTGTGGTGTGTGTGTGGTGTGTGTGTGGTGTGTGTGTGTGTGTGTGTGGTGTGTGTGTGTGTGTGTGGTGTGTGTGTGTGGTGTGTGTGGTATGTGTGTGTGGTATGTGTGTGTTCTGTGGTGTGTGGCGTGTGTGTGTGAATGTGATGTGTGTGTGTGTGTATGTGTGTGTGGTGTGTGTGTGTGGTGTGTGTGTGTGTGTGTGTGTGGTGTGGTGTGTGTGTGTGGTGTGTGTGTGTGTGGTGTGTGTGTGTGGTGTGTGTGTGTGTGTGTGTGTGTGGTGTGTGTGTGTGGTGTGTGTGTGTGTGTGTGTGTGTGTGTGTGTGTGTGTGTGTGGTGTGTGTGTGTGGTGTGTGTGTGTGTGTGTGTGTGTGTGTATGTGTGTGTGGTGTGTGTGTGTGTGGTGTGTGTGTGTGGTGTGTGTGGTATGTGTGTGTGGTATGTGTGTGTGTTTTGTGTGTGTGGTGTGTGTGTGTGGTGTGTGTGTGGTGTGTGTGTGTGGTGGTGTGTGTGTGTGTGTGTGGTGTGTGTGTGGTGTGTGTGTGTGGTGTGTGTGTGTGGTGTGTGTGTGTGGTGTGTGTGGTGTGTGTGTGTGGTGTGTGTGTGTGTGGTGTGTGTGTGGTGTGTGTGTGTGGTGTGTGTGTGTGGTGTGTGTGTGTGGTGTGTGTGTGTAGTATGTGGCGCGTGCGTTTGTGTGTGTATCAAAACAAGACGCGGCAAGAGAATCACTCCGCACAGTGTCGCTGAGGCAGTTCTCTGGGGCATTAGTCGGCTCCACTGCTGGCAGCCTGACTTCGGGGGAGCGGCGCTGTCAGCCACACAGAGCGCTGCAGCCCCTCACAGAGAAGTCATTTCTCCCACGCTGCCTCCCCTCACTCCCTGTTCCGTCCTTGTCAGACAGATTGGTCTGACCAGACAGACCAGTGTATCCTGGTGCCTTGGCAGTTTAATTAGCCACAGGGAACATCTGTTTACTCTCATACTTTTGGCTGATGTCGGGGTGTCTGGAAGGGGTGTGACAGTCCAGGAAAGTGGCCTTGTGATGAGCACAGGGCTGACTATTGGCGGAAGAAAAGTGACACAGCTTACCAGGATTGGATCTGCACACACCTGAAAGCAAAAAACAAAACCAGCGTGAGTGCGGTGCGTCTGCGAGAGAGCTCAGATGTGTGTGGTGCAAGGTGGTGGTGTGTGTGTATCGCCAGAAAGCGATACTGTGTTACAGCTACGGGACTAACGGCAACCAAGCCTGCCCTTGCAGCTAGGTGTGGCCCTCTGACTGAGGTCTAGCCTACCCACTGCCAGACCTGTGGCAAGTCAGACAGCACCCAGTACTGAGAGGACCACCCACCAAACACATCCGAAGATGCACTTCTGCTCACGTGCTGGCAGACAAGCAGGAGGAGTTAGTGTCCTTAACGGAAGAGGTGGGGACAGACACTGGGTGAGAGGAACTTGTGGCTGAGAGAAGGGACACAGCATCCAGGCGGTGGTGGCTTCACACAGGAAGGTGTGTACACGCATTGATGTCGTGTTTACGCTGAAGACACGTTTGCACATTGTGTACACATTAGGGTGTGTACACAAAATGAGGGTGTTATACACATAGTGTTAGTTATATTTTAAAAACATTGAAGGAGGAGGAGGAGGAGGAATCAACAGGCATATGTGAACAATAGGGCTTGCTGAGCAGAACATGGCAGAACTGAAAGCAAGCCACGGAACACTCACCTGGACAGTTGGTTGCCTGCACCGCCAGGAAGCTGCCTGACGGTCCTCTCAGAGAAGTCACAGATTGCGCTAAAACACATATGTGGAAAATCGAGAGGTCAATCATCAGAGTTCCGGCTCCCAACCTTTGCCTGTCAGCTTCTGCCAACCGTCACCCATCCTCGGGATCCGGCGGAGCCCCGCCTGCAGAGACAGTGCCGGCTGGCTGCCTCCTGGTCTGCTAGCTCCTTCCGTTCTACCCTTTAAAGGGTTTAATTTTCAGTAAACAAATGCTGATTCCATAAGACTTTGTTTTGGTGATGGTAATTGAACTTAGAGCCTGTGCAGCATAGTTTTATGTTAACGACACAAGCTAGAGTTGTTTGGGAGGAAGAAGCCTCAGTGGAGAAAATGCCTCCCTAAGCTCCGGCTGTAGGCAACCCTGTAGAGCATTTTTTTAATTAGTGATTGATGGGGGAAGGCCCAGTCCATAGTGGGTGGTTCCACCCCTGGTCTGATGGTCCTAGGTTCTATAAGAAAGCAGGCTGAACAAGCCAGTAGGCAGCTCCCTCCATGCTCTCTGCATCAGCTCCTGCCCCCAGGCTCCTGCCTTGTTTGAGTTGCTGTCCTGACTGCCTTTGACGATGAACAGTGCTGTGGAGGTGTAAGCCAAACAAACCCCGTCCCCCTCAAGTCTCTCTGCTCATGGTGTGTCCTTGCAGCCCTAAGATAGGCCCTTGCACACGCTCCAAGCAAGCATTCTGTCACTGAGCTATAGTCCCAGCACATGCCACTGTAAAACTCTGAGACTCATGTCCCCTGCTGTCCTCCTGCTTCCTCTCTTCCTCCCTCCTCTGCCCCTTTCTTTGGTTCATTGGTTGTCCCTCCTCCTCTAGGTAATCTGGGGCTCAGACTGTTAGTGCGTGGAGAGTTGTCTTCCTTTGTCAGCCTCTAACGGGGACCAAGTTTTAGCCGAGGACTGAGACAATACTTACTGCAACTTCCTTTGGGCACTTCTGAAAGCACACACAAAAACAAAAACAAAGAAAAGTCGGGTTTAGCTTTCTGCAGTGTTAGTACCAGTGCAGACCGCCACCCAGACACCACCCCCAGCGAGCGGGCAGGCAGTGGGCCAAGCACTATCTCTTCACGACTTAATTTACCAGTTAAATGGACAAGTGGACGGAGGCTAGCCAAGGCGAATAATTGGTAGAAGAAATGTGAGGGATGGGGGGCATTAAACGGGGATATATTTGTTATAACAGGGGTTGAAGGAGCGTAGGAGGGGGTTGGTAAAATAGTTACTTGGCCCCCTGAGAGTTTAGGTTTAAAGGGTCCTGCACACTCTAGCGGCACATGCATGTGGATGTAATCTCTGGGTGTGCTTCCGGTGAGCTAGCACTTGTGTTTTAGACATCCTAGCAACAGAAACCCTAAAGGATCTAGAGAAAGGCAAATCAAACACAAACACCACTGCCCTCCCTCTCATGAGCTCACAAACAGCACTGACACTGCTGTTGCTCTGTCCTGGTGCCCAGCTGTGGGCTGTCTTCTGCTAAAGTCTGGTTGGCTTATCCAGAAGCATCAAACATAAGTCCTAGTTCCTCTCCTGAAAGTGGGAGGTGGTTTCCTTCCGCACTCAGGTGCTCTCTTACTTAGGTGTCTGTGGTTGGGATAAATACCACACATGGAGGGAAATGTTTTGTTTTATCCTGCGGCTTTCAGTTCTTCATGGAGGAAAGTTAAGGGCAGGAACTCAAGGGAGGAACCCGGAAGCAAGACCCGACGCTGAGACCACGGAGGAGGAGCGCTGCTCACTGCTCCTTATGGCTTGCTCAGCAACCCAGGACCACCTGCTGGGGGAAGGGGCTGGCATGGAGAGGGGGTGACACTGCCCACAGTGGGCTGGACCCTCCTTCATCAGTTATCAATCATCAATTAAGAGTGTGCCCCACAGACTTGTCCTTAGAGCAGTCTGAGGAGGGCGTTTTCTCAGCTGAGGTTCCTTTTCCCAGATGATTACCTTATGTCAAGTTCTCAAAACACACACACACACACACACAGAGACAGAGACAGAGAGAGACAGAGACAGAGAGAGACAGAGAGAGAGAGGAGAGAGAAAATGACAGATTGCCATTATGGTAGAAAGTAAGTCTAAAACACATGGACATTTCTTTTCTTTTCTTTTCTTTCTTTTTTTTTTTTTTTGGTTTTTCGAGACAGGGTTTCTCTGTGTAGACTTGGCTGTCCTGGACTCACTTTGTAGACCAGGCTGGCTTTGAACTCACAGTGATCTTCCTGCCTCTGCCTCTCGAGTGCTGGGATTTACAGGCGTGCGCCACCACTGTCCGGCTGACATTGCTTTTTTTTTATATCATTACTTCTCATGCCTTATTGTGTGTGCACGTGTGTGGTGCATATGCGTGTGTGTGCACGTGTGTCCCTGTGCTGGTGAGTGCCTATGCACAAGTGTGTGCACATGGCCAGAGGTCAGCACTGGGTATCTTTCCCACTCAGTCTCACCTTATTTCATTAACTTAATTGGCAGTGCTGGGATCGGATCCAGGATCTGTCCTGGACATGCCCAGCAAGCACTCTGTCACTAAACTGCACTGCCTGTCCCGGCCCTTCCCTTAGCTTCTGAGTGTCAGCCATTGACCTTGGAGCTCGTCAGTCTGGCTTTGGTTGGCTGGACTGTGAACACTAGGGAACAAGCCACGTCTGCCCCCAACAATGCTGCCTCTGTTCTTGGCTTTGTTGGGGGTGTCAGGGTCCTGAGCTCAGGCCTCTGTGCATGGTGTTTGAAATTTGTTATAAAAATAAAGCACTTAGGTGCTGCGTGTAACTTTTCCTGGTAATATCAAGCATGCATTCAGGTAAATATCAAAGCGTTTACGTTTCGAATAAATTACACTAAGCTTTAAACACTGAACTTCATGCACCTTAGTTAACAGTGTGACTTCGGCTACTGAAGGTCTTCCACAGCCTCAGCTGGCCGGCTGTGCCCAGAAGTGATGAAAGGGAGCTTGTCAGGGCTCGGGCACCCAGAAACTTAGCATGGTTGGGATTTATAGGGGCATCTTAGGGGTTGATGGCAAAATCAGTAGTTTATGAGTTTTAAAGTTTGGCTTATGCACACATCAGTAAGAAGTCTCCTGCTTTAACTTAAGATGCAAACACCCGCATCCGGGATGAGCACTCAGGGCAGTGCCAAATCGTGTGACAATAAAGTTAGGGCCAAGCAGTCATGTCTGCACCGAGTCATCTGCAAGCCTGTCACTTTGGAGAAGCCACTAACGTTTCTGAGATTAAGTTTCTCTTCTGTAAATTAGGAGTGACCACATTAGG
>NC_067147.1:61149135-61164135 GCF_903995435.1 Acomys russatus
GTCCCAGGGAAGGTGCCTGAAGTGGGCCAATTTTACAAAACTGCTCTTTGGCCAGAAAAGGATTGCTTGGACATTGCTAATGAGATTAGAATCCTCCTAGAGAAGCTGGCTACTTTGTGTCAGGCCAATATCAGGTTTGTAGATTTTGCCCATGCCAGAAATCAACAGTGTCGAGTTTCAATTTGTAAGACTTTGCAGGGCTGCTTGGCGATTATTTGCCAGGATTTGTTTTCTCAGTCAAGCACCCAGGCACTCAGAGGCCACCAGGAGCAGTGACCCAAGAGAGAGAGAGAGAGAGAGCTGTTCCTCCTGCTGTTCCCACAGCGTCCTCTGTGCAATGCTGTTTTGCAAGCCCGCAGAATGTAAGAGTCACACAGTAACAGATGATCCTACCAAGACCTCTGAGGAGGTTCTGCAAAGCTCTGGCGTGGGTCAGAGTTGGGACTCCTGCTCGCAGCCCAGGAGAAGGGCAAGAGTGAAACTAAAGTTGCAATGGGAGGCTGTGAAATGCTGAACACCTGCTGAGGGAGCAGTGGAGCCAGTGCTGGAGAGAGTCTAAGTGGGGGCGGACAGCAGAGGCAGCCCCGGCGATTCGGGGATTCCTTTGGAAGCCAGGAGTTTCCATGGTGCCACTGTGTGCTGAGGAGGCTGACAGGAGCGCAGGAGCTTAGTGCTTGCTCTGCTGAGCTGGGGACAGACCTCACTCTAAATTCCCTTCATCTGCTTCCCTCTTCCCTTCAGAGTGAGAGCGTTTGCCCACTGCTGTTGTCTGGGAGCTACAGAAATCTTCGCTATGATCTTTGAAGATGCCCAGAGCTGAGCATTTGTCTCAAGCCTCAGAGGAAACATGGGATTTGGGTGTTAGACCCTGTTCTGGTAGCACAGAGACCCGGGGCCCACGGGGAGGATACTTGTGAGCCCAAGGTTTGGCTTCCAGACTCTGCTCTACAAAGTCATAGTCAGACTGTGCCCCCAGGGCAGTGTCCAGAGGTGAGGTCCTTGGGAGGTGACTGGATCCTGAGCACTGTCACCTCGCGACAGGGTCGATTGGCTTATGGAGCCGTGGACCAGGGGCTGCTATGGAAGTGAGCCTTCTCGCTTTCCACGAGCAGTTCCCACCCCCGCGGGCTCCTGTCCCAGCATCCTAGTCACAGCTTCAAAGCAACTGGACCAAGACCCTATGGGTTGAGACATCTGAGCCAGCAGCTGAGCTCAAGCCTTTTCTTTTAAAGGTGTTTCCTCCAGGTGTTTGTTTTTTTGTTTTTTTGTTTTTTGTCACGGGCCTTACAGATCCCTGTGGTAGGAGGAAGATGTTTGGTTCCCCTTTAACTTTACCGTAAATATTCTTACCTCTGTCATCACATGAAATGTCTACAGGATTTAAGAGACGTGTAAGATTCTTAGCATCTCCCAAACAGACTTAACGCATTCATTTCTTAACGAGCCAGTATCTAACTAACTCATTTACCGTTTTCAATTGAAATCGTGCTTCGGGATCCTAGAGGAAACAAAACACAATGAGACTCAGCGCTGGTCACACATCCGAGCTGCACATTAAGTGGGAGTCGGTTTACCTGTTCTTCCTCCTCGTTTTTTGCAGAAGAAACCTTGTGTGAAAGAAAGAGACAACAGTCTGAGTTCCCAGCATCTCATGGAGAAGCACTTTCCTATTAGCCCCTGTCATTACTAAGGGGCTGGCCACTCTCCCGGGACTCCCGGCCACTCTCTAGGATAGCCAGGGCTACACAAAGAGACCCTGCCTCAAAAAAAAAAAACTAAAATCAAACAAACAAACAAACAAACAACAACAACAACAAAAGAGGGTTCATGTGCCAAACTGAGCAAGTAGAACTTTCCTCAACTCTTGGGAGATTTATGGTGTGTGTGTGTGTGTGTGTGTGTGTGTGTGTATGTGTGTCTGTGTGTGTGTGTGTGTGATTGTCTCTACACTCCAAAGCTTTGCAATTCTTTAGTTACTGGTTGGTGGGCCTAGTTATTGACTTCAAACAGGGACGAGAGGCATGCCTAATGGCTCTTGAGGAGATCTGGATGTGACTATTGGAAAGTGAGCCGAGGGCACTTCCACAGGCAGCCAGTGAGAAGAAGAACTGTAGGAATGCTGAGGTGCCAAAGCGAAGGACATCTGTGGGACACTGAAAGGAGAGCTGTGTGACCTCCTGCAGAAAGCCTCAGTGTCGTGGTGCCAGGCCACAGGTCTCAGTTTGGTAGATAAGCTAATTATAAAGGGAGTTCAGCTATCAAGAATCCCCTTTTATCTTAAGTCAAATGGGTGCACTTAGGAGTCAGATCCTGAGCGAGTACTCAGCTAGAACCCAGCATAGCACTCAGCGTAGAACTCAGCATAGCACTCAGCATAGAGCCTAGCATAGCACTCAGCTAGAACCCAGCATAGCACTCAGTGTAGAACCCAGCATAGCACTCAGCTAGAACCCAGCACAGCACTCAGCATGGAACCCAGCATAGCACTCAGCATAGAACCCAGCATTAGCACTCAGCATAGAACCCAGCATAGCACTCAGCGTAGAACCCAGCATAGCACTCTGCATAGAACCCAGCATAGCACTCAGCTAGAACCCAGCACAGCACTCAGCATGGAACCCAGCATAGCACTCAGCATAGAACCCAGCATTAGCACTCAGCATAGAACCCAGCATAGCACTCAGCGTAGAACCCAGCATAGCACTCTGCATAGAACCCAGCATAGCACTCAGCATAGAACTCAGCATAGCACTCAGTGTAGAACCCAGCATAGCACTCAGCTAGAACCCAGCATAGCACTCAGCATAGAACCCAGCATAGCACTCAGCATAGAACCCAGCATTAGCACTCAGCATAGAACCCAGCATAGCACTCAGCGTAGAACCCAGCACAGCACTCAGCTTTCCCAGTAGCAGCTGAGCATGCTCAAGCATCAGCTGTTAAATTGCTAACTTCATTTTCTAAAACAGAGATCATAAATTTTGTGTCCCAAATTTTATTGTATAGCTTCCAAAGTAGTTTTTCAATATGCCATTTAACCTTCATGACAGTCTATAAAATATGTATTTTATTTATTTAAAATTTATTATTATTGTTGTTGTTGTTATTTGGTTTTTTGACAGCCCCGGCTGTCCTGGACTCTTTTTGTAGAACAAGTTGGCCTTGAACTCATAGAGATCCACCTGCCTCTGCCTCCCAAGTGCTGGGATTAAAGGCGTGTACCACAATGCCTGGCCCTTCAAATTTATGTTAATTTTATGTGTATGGGATGGGTGTTTTGCCTACATGCTTGTCTGTGTGCCACATGCAAGCAGTGTCTAAGGAGGTCAGAAAAGGGCGTTGGATCCCCTGGAACTGTAGTTACAGACAGCAGTGAGCTGCCACGGGGGTGCTGGGATCTGAACCCCGCTCCTCTGGAAGAGCAGCCAGCTCTCTTAAGCACCGAGCCATCTCTCCAGCCCCCTTTACTCTATTTTAAACATCTGTGGAATTGTTTCATAAAGTTTTTTGTAAGATCTTGGGGGGGGGGGTGGGAGTAAGCGAGATGTGGAAATTAATTCTTTTAACGGTTTTAAGAAGGAGAAATGTTTGTCCTTTTTGAGAAAAAATGCACTACTGATTTTACATTGGCGTAAGCCTGGGTGCGGGACGTGCAACAGCAGGTTCTGTTTTGTTTGTACACATGATGTTGAGAGGGGGTAGCGCTGGTGTCTCCTAAAGAACACGCTTGTTATGGATTGTCTGCAGCTCCTAACCCCTTTGTCCCTACCATCCTCATAGTCCAGAAGGCCAGCACCTAGGGAGAAAGGAGAGAGAGAGGACGCCATGATTGTGTTTCTTGCTAAAGGGTCATGCAAAACAGGATGTAGCTTAACTGTAAAGGAACAGTTTAAAATATTGGCCAGGGCAGGTGACCAGGATGGGGCTCTTACCCAGCTCCCTCCTCCCACGCAGCAGTCCTGGCCTAGCTCTCAGACACACTGCTCTCCTCTCCTCCCACCCCCCTCATCTTGCCCCGTTTCCCCCTCCCCTCCCCCTCACCCCGCCCTCCCCCCAACCACCTTTTCTGTATCCACTCTCACGGTTCCCGGATGTTAGAGCCTTCTGTCCAGCTGCCTGATGGAGGCCCTCTACAC
This sequence comes from Acomys russatus, assembly GCF_903995435.1. NCBI lineage: Eukaryota > Metazoa > Chordata > Mammalia > Rodentia > Muridae > Acomys > Acomys russatus. The sequence goes on from NC_067147.1 coordinate 61,153,272, forward strand.
AATGAGACTTAGCCCTACTGCGGAACCATCGGGGCTATGATGCCCAAGGCTTGGTGTCTCTGCTGCGCCGCCGAGAGGAGCCTCGGGACCACGCACACCCCACGCGCCGCCGCTAATCCGTTCTAGGGGCTCCCTGACAGGATTCCCTTAGAGACCCAGACGTGTAGTTCATGCTGTGCTACGCTCTATGAGGCTCTGGAAGTCCCCTGGCGGCGAGCCAGACACAGGCAAAGAACGCGCACGCGCTAGGCGCTCTGTGCCTCGAGGTACTCACTCAGCTCCGAAGAAGTGTATCTGGAGACGTGCGCTGTGGGAGGGTCAGATTGAGAGAGGTGTCACCCCCCAAGTCTCTGTGCTCTAAACCTCGCCCCCAAGGCAGTCCTCTCTTTCCAGCATCTCCACCCGGCCCTGCCACGCTGTCCTGTTTTCTGAGGTTTCAAAGGTTCCGAGGAGAGGAAATCTGGGGCACACAGGTGCAGGTGACGAGAAGAAGGAAACAGGACAGGTATTGAGGAGGGTCCTGGGAGCCCTGTCCCGTCCCTCTGACACGTGGATGTCCTCGTTTCCCACACTGTCACTCAGAGCCCAGGGCTCTTTCTGTGACCTCTTGGATGTTTGTTTCTGTCAGAATCTTGCTTTCCAACATGTTCAGACTAAAGTAGTCTGAGGTAGATTTTTTAAAGGGTTATTATTGCCTTGCTAACGCTGATGTTTTTGTTGGCAGTGCTGATAGAACTTTAGAACTTCACATTGTGAGCGAGTCAGTGACAGAAAGATGTCTGACATGGAACACACACTGAGCACACTGGCAAAGCCTGCGGCTGTCTTGTAAGGAGAGGCAAATCTGGGCTTCCCTCTCCCTGAGACTCTCATGGCGAGTCGCCATGGTTAACTCACCAAATTGCCTACGCCGCGTCCATCTTACTATCAGAATAGCCAGAACAGCGCAGCTTAGCAGGGTCAGGATGACAGCCAATATTACTTCTGGCAGAAAAAAAGATACCTATGGGCTTTGGGCCATGTTAACGACAGGGGCACCGTTCTGTCCCTCCCCGCTTCTTCCTCGACTTTTTAAGAGATTTTAGTGTTGTTTTTAGATGGAGTCTCACATAGCCCATACTGGCTTTGAACTCACTTTGGAGCAAAGGCTGGCGTTGATTCCTGATTCTGCCTGTGCCTTCTATGTGCACAGCGGTTACAAGCGGCACAGCCAGGCCCAGCTTCCGGAATAGCTTCCTCACGTTTCTGCCATGCCTGCCCTAGCCCAGGCTTAGCTCTAACACCTGTTCTTTGTTTTGTACTAAGAACTGTGGCTGCTATAGCCCTTGCTTTAAAGCGGACAACCTGAGAGGTACCTTCTGGGGGCGGGGCCCTCCTCTCAGTCAGGAGAAGCTTGGAGAGATCCGTGGTCTGGCAAAGCCGTCCTCTGAAGTGTGAGAAGACTATTGGCGCCTCTATTTGTGTGTGTGTGTGTGTGTGCGTGCGCGTGTGTGTGTTTTAACCTCCTATGCATAGATTTGCCATTTTGGTTAAAGTATAAATATTAATATATCTGTACATTTATAGCTGTACATATACAGGGAAGGTATACTCAATTTTTTTGTTGTTGTTGTTTGCATGAGCGAACAACCAAAGTTATGGAGGCCCTGGAGGGATGCTGTCTGAGGTTGAGGTAGTGATATTAAGGTGAGCCATGAGAGGAGAGAGGTTCCTTATCAGTGAGGAAGACCTTGGGTCGTTGCCCACAGAGCCACATAAGAAGGATGTATGTGGCCTTTGTTACAGCAATGGAGAGGACAATAATGTTTATATGATTGATTTGTATTGTGTATTTAAGACAGAGCAGAAAAGACAGTGCAGGGGGAGGGACACATTCATAGCAACTACAAATCCGCGACAGTGGAAATGCTGAATAGCAAACTCTGGCTGACTAAAAAAACAGATTATTCCACAATCAAGGCTGCTTTCAAAAAGCACCAGTGGAATCCACGTCATGGCGCAAACACCACCACCACCCAGCCCACTCGGCACGCTGGGTGTATGCCTTCTGGGTCCTTTTAGGTGTTTGGCAATGTGAGAAAATTCTGCTGCCAACCCCACCTTCAGAGACTTGCTGGGCCGCGCCTCTAAAGTCAGCAGCTCGTCTCCACCATGAGAGCGAGAAACTCTGGTCAAAGTAAGATAAGCTTGTGTGGTGACGCTCAGAGGAAGACCCTTAGCGAAGCCTTTGCTCAGGGTCCGGAATGTTCTGTGAGGGGCGTTTGGAAGATGGCCATCCCGTGTGTGGGGGAAAGGGGATGAAGTTGTTATTTGTCAGGGCTGAGGCAGACTGTGGAGTGATCAGCACTGTAGGAAGGGTGGGGGCCTGGGGGGAGGGTTATGGGATGCCCCCCTGGTGAGTTCAAACCTCAGAGACCCAAGGAGAAGATTGCCCTCGAGCTGCAGTGATGATGGGCAACTTTCTCTCAGCTTCCCTGGAGAGATCAGTCAGAATGGACAGTGGATTTGAAAGGAAACCAGGTAGGAAAGCAAGCCAGGTCGGCTAACACCCACAAGACAAGGCTCTTGAGAGAGCGGCTGCCAAGGAAATGCCAGAGAGAAAGCTGGCTCTTACCCAGGGTTGACATCTTCCCGCTAGTGTCTTCAATGAGTTCCACGTCATCTGGACTCTTTTGTCAGAGAGAGATCAAGATAAAACAGGTGCTGCGAGGGCCTGAGTGTCAGGGAGACCCTCCTAGACCTCCCAGGGACTGTGTGGCTTAGGTTGGTCAGACCTACACAGGATATGGCCTTGGAAGGTTCCAGAACCTGTGTCATAACAAAGTCTCGGAACTTCCAAGAAGCCAGGAACATTCCTAGAGGTGATGCCTTCTGAGAGACCGGGTTTAAGGACACCTTGGTGGGCCTTGAACTCACATGGGAAACTCACCATGTTGGCCTTTGCAGCCTGGGCTCTTAACTCAAAAGACTGTGTCTACTTCATTTGGAACACCAGCAGCAGGGTATGAACTTTATAAATGGTTCATTGGTAAAGAGGAGAAAGATCCCGTATTTAAAAATAAGGGCCTTCAGATGAAGGCGAACCGGGGAAGCGAAGGTGACAGAGTCGGGAGGCGTGTGTTGCTGAAGACGAAGCCTCCAGATGGGGTTTCACACACGTGCGTTGACAACAAAGTAATGAGAAATAAGCACCCCTTGCCAAAGTCTCAGCCATGAGGCTGCACAGTAGGCAGCTTACAAGCACACAAGCACACCCCAAGTAACATTGATCCCCCCCCAGTGACCTTCATATCTCCCGTAACCACCATATCTCTCCAGTAATCTTTCAAGATGGCTGCAGACACCAGACGTCACCCTACCTTTTGTTGGTGGCCCATGTGACACACACAAACCCACGGTCTCCTTTAGTGTTGGAGACTGATTGTCTGAGGAGGGGTCTCCTAGGATAGGCAGCCAGCCCTGGAAGAGATGTGATACCCTCTAGTGTCAGATGCCCCACCTTCAATACTGGGCAGCACTAGGTTACTACAACCCTTAAATTGTATATTGGTAGAAACTTAAGATCATTTTGTTTGACATTTATTTAATGTATTATGCATGTACAACTTATTTGAAAAGGTGAAAAATAACTTATAACTTATTCAGGATGGTCAGAGATAGAAATTGATAGTTGGTCACTTATAAATCTTACTAGATACTACATTTCTTAATTATAGAATAAGCTTTATTTAGTTTTTTGTATATGTTTTCAAAGGAATAGATAGATGATGGATAGAATAGATAGATAGATGGTCTTCAAACACTTCAGAGATCCACGGAAAATGGCATTTAATAATAAAGGGCTTTTATGACAGAGACACACCTGTTCCTGGCAGCACCTCCAGTCTAATCATGCGGGCATCAAGAAACGATAGTGGCAGAACAGCCACCGGACTGAGGAACTGTGCTTATCTCTACTGCTGATGACAGAATGACTGTCCACTATGATCAAGCCTGATACTGAGAAACTGGCTGCCCAGCCTGCAGAGATTAGGTGGGCCAGTCCTTCAGGATTCCTGCTTCAGAGCAGTCTGTGAGATGCTTTGAGCTGGCTGAAGGCTGGATGCCCCGACGATGGAGAAGGAACTTGTGACAGTCCAGACAATCAGCTCTCTGACCTGTCAATACTTTTGGAAGTTGCTTGCCTGCACTTCATTCATATTAGATAGTTTTTGCTTCTGGGGTCTCTGATGGGGTTGAAGACTAGATAGCCACAATATTAATATGTTTAATAATAAGAAAAAATTTTAGACATTAGGATAATCAATAGCATAGGCTAGATAGTGAATAATTTCTTAAAAACTGTTAACTACAAATGGACTGACTGCTCCTTGTAAATGTGACTTAATGGATAATTCTTATTTTATTGCATATAGCTTATTTTATTTAATAGAAAGGGGGAGATGAAGGAGAGATAAACATGTTTTTTTTTTGTTTAGATCACAAGTTGGGGATGAGCAGGTGATGTTTATCCCCTTAGAAGTCGAACCACCGTGTGGGGGAGATTGGTTATTAACCAGCTGAAAAACATCCTTGAACAAATTCTGAGAGGAGATACAAATGTGAGCCAAAAACAGGAGACAGAGCCTTTGGAGACTTGGGATAGTTTTGGCTGTTCATTGCTCTACTTCGAGATGCTCCTAGAGAGAACTGCTTGAGGGAAGGCTCCGGGGCTCCGGCTTCGGCTGAGGTTCTGGGTTCTGGTTGCTCCAGGTTCCAGCAGAAGAAATCCTGCTGTTTACGCCAGGAGAATCGTTCCTCAGAACTGATATCCTTCTGGTTTCATTATTGTGTTCTTTAATCTCCTTTTCCTATTGTTTAGGTTAGTCGGGTTATAAGTGAGGTGCTCTTGGTTAACAAGTTCATAATAAAATATATTTGCTAAGAAAATTGAGCCTACACCCTTACTCCATTTTTATGGTGTAAATTGAGAAAGTTTTAAAAGAAGTTCCGAGCCAGGTGTAGTGGCGCACGTCTTTAATCCCAGCACTTGGGAGACAGAGGCAGGCGGATCTCTGTGAGTTTGAGACCACCCTGGTCTACAAAGTGAGTCCAGGACAGCCAAGGCTACACAGAGAAACCCTGTCTTGAAAAGAAAAACAAGGCAAAACAAAAACAAAACAACAACAACAAAAAAAGTTCTGTATCTATACACTTGGCTCACTAGAATTTCAACAGTAATTTTAAATTTTTGTTAAAACGTGTCTTGGCATGAATTCACTACCACGTTACTTGGACATCTCATGTGTAGTGCATGTGTGCATGCATGTGCGCATGTATGTGTGAGGTGGGAGTACATGTGCTGGCGCGTGGGGGCCACATGAAGGTGTCTTCTTCATTTATTGTCTGTTTTTTGGAGTCGGGGTTTTTCCTGGGTTCAGGCTTTTAGGGCAGGCTGGCAGCCAGAAAGCCCCAGTGACGACGCATCAGTCCCTGCTGAGGTTAGCGGTGCACAGGCGAACACCTGACGTGTCCTGTGGGCGCCGGGATGGAAACTCCACGCGCACACAGCAGGTGCTCAGAGGAGCTCAGCCATCTCTCCAGCCCCTCAGCCGTAGAGCCCGGACTGCCGTAATGGCACACCGTGATGGAATTAGGATTTGGTTGCAAAATGTTTCACAAAACAGATTGCTGCCTCAGCTTGGTTTCCGACTTTCAAGTTTCTCTTGTGTGTTTTAAAAATGTTTTTTATCAGTGTGATCAAGAGCTTACAAAAGTGGGGTCCCGAGCTGGAGAGATGACATTTTCCGCTTTTCCAGAGGGCCCAGGTTCAATTCCCAGCACCCACACGGCAGCTCACAACTGTCTATAACTCCAGTCCCAGGGGATCTGACACCCTCACGCAGACATGCCTGCAGATAAAACAGCAATGTGTATAAAGTAAGTGAATAAATCAATCATTAAAAGAGAATGGCCCGCAACAGGGAGACTTGCACAGTGAGGGCGCCTGCTGCTCCTGGGGAGCAGATAAGAAGGTTAGGGTATCCAGCACCAGGGAGGCAGAGGGGTCCACAGGAGGCCAGTGACCTGACCTCCCGGGACTTTCCCAGGAGACATTCTGTGATGGTCTCAGACTTCACAGCGGCTCCAACCCCACTAAGGACCCTGAGGGGAATGGAAGCATCTTCTACCGCTGCTGGCCACCCCAGGGCTCTCCCTGAGGACACCAACTGCAGAGATGCAGCGATCCACCCGTCTGTTGCTTTTGACGTGGAAGGACTCACAGACCTAACCGCCATAGCCCATGGCCCTTAGAGCAAATTTCCTCTCTCTCTCTCTGCCCCACTAGGAGCTGCCCCAGCTGAAGTTCCAGTCACGACTGGAACGAAGCTCGGACCTTTCGCGAGTAAAAAGACCCAGCCAATAATAAAGCGCAGGGTCGTGTCTCTTCACAGGAATTCTACCAAACATTCCATGAAGAAGCAGAGCCCTTTTCTGCTCAAGCTCCCGCACACCCGACGAGGGGGCTTCCAGCAGCAGTTCTACAAGTCACCGGAAGGATCACACCGTGACTGACGAGGGCTTGCCCCAGGGGTGCAAGGATGTCTCAACACACACACCAGAAAAGGCGATAGGAAGTGCAAGAAAAACAAGACCACAGACTCAATATTTGAAGAAAAAATGTTTTCAGATTCAGACATTCATCCACAAATGAAGCTCCCAGTATTAAATCTGATGTGAAAAGAGGAAACTTCAGTGTGTGGGGAGAGCAGGCATGACACATCTACACCTGCCCTGACAGCCAACAGAAAGCTTGCAACAAGGACCCGGCCCTGTAAGATCCTATAAGAAGCAGAAAACCTTGTGGGGTGGTTATGACAATCATTTTTGGAATGGGAGCCCAGAACTGAGGGCCTCAGAAGCAGCAACATGGCAGGTCAGCTGAGCGTGGTTTTGGTGGTTACTTTCTTTCTTTCTTTTTCTTTTTCCTTTTTTTTTTTTTTTTTTTAAGTGTAACTCCCATTTTATTTGTCCAAAGTTTTTTTTTTCTTCTGTCCTGTCTTTACATGGGCTTTGGTGGAGGTCGTGGTGCAGCACCAGCAGGTCTAATCCATGGTGGGGGTGTTCAGTCCTTCCAAGCCTCACGGGATCGGTTCCTGACCACCTTGCTGTGAACGGCACAGCTCACGCAGTAACGCAGCTTGACGTGGAGCTTGGGCAGCACATAAGCGCCAAAGACGCTGGCTTCGGAGATGTCCCTGACAGCAGCGGCCTCTACAATGTTCCAGATGACGAGCTTCTTAACGGCCTTGTCCTTGGGCACGCACCGGGCACAGTTGGTGCAGCGAATTGGCTGCACGGGGCCGCGGCCCTTTTCGGCACGGCCGTTGTTTCTCCTTTTTTTGGTCATCTTGGAGCCAAGACCGGAAAGAGCTTGATGGTTACTTTCTACTTAAGTCACCGCTGTTAGCGGTCAGCTTCAGTCTGCCTACCTGTGATGTCATTGCTTACCTGTCACGGGGGCGTGGCCCTGCCCAGGGCCATATAAAAGGACAGTCTCCTCCCCCCTCTCCTGTCTCTACCTCTTACTCTTTCTCTGTTTCTGTCTCTCTCTCTGTCTCTCTGGGGTGCCCTCCCCCTTTTCCTTCTCTCCCATGCTCACATAATAAACTCCTCTATAACATAACATGTAGCACTGGAACCTTTATTACCTTATCAGCTTATGGCCTTATATCTCATATTATACATAAAAACCACTGCATTTAAGATGTAGCTTAGATTGCTGTCAAGTTCTATCGCTATTTGAAAGATCATTCTTGACATTTTAATATGGTGTTGCTGCTTTTGTTTGAGGCTCATGAAGTCTGTTTAATTTTTATTCCTTTGAATGTTGTTTTAGCGCTGTGTTCAGCAGCGTAGTCTGGTCACCGGTGCCCACACAGAAGTTACTTACTGCCAGCTCTTTATGAAACATAGAACACAGGTACAGAGTGTTAGGAACTTGTGGCGCAAAGCCAGGTAGTGACGCACGCCTTTGAGCCCAGCATTTGGGAGGCAGAGGCAGGTGGATCTCTGTGAGTTTGAGGCCAGCTTGGTCTACAGAGGGGGCCTACACAGAGAAACCTTGTCTCAAGAACAAAACAAAATAATAAAATAAACAAGCAAAACCCAAATAACACCAAACAAAACCTTACAGAATAATTTCCTTATGCTAAATCTAATAATTGCTATAATTTCACAATAGCAAGGTCTGCCTTTGTTGTGTAGTTAAGAAAGTTGCCTGTCCTAGTTTGGTTCTTTGTTGCTGTGGTAAAAACCATGACGGTGGTGTTTCAAATAAGAATGGTACAGTAGGCCCAATATGTGAATACTTAGTCACCAGGAAGTGGCATTCTTTGAAAAGATTAGAAGGATCAGGGGTTGTGGCATTGTTGGAGGAAGGAAGAGCCCACTGGGGCTTTCAGATTTCAAAAACCCATGCCAAGCCCAGTCTCTCTCTCTCCCTCCTTCCCTCCCTCCCTCTTCCCTTCTCCCCCCCGCCCGCCTGTAGCCCAGGATGTAGCTCCCAGCTACATCTCCTGTGCTATGTGTGCCACTGTGCCCCCTGCTATGATGAGAGTGGACTAAGCCTCCGAAACTAAAGCAAGACTCCAGTTAAATGCTTTCGCTCACAGCTGTTACTTTGGTCATGGTGTCTACTCAGAGCAATAAACAGTAACCAAGACAGTGACCGAGAGCATCTTGGAGAGAAAAGGGTTTATTTCATCTCACGGCTCCCAGGTCACACTTCAGCACTGAGGGAAGCCAGGGCAGAACTCAAGGCACGAACCCGCAGGAGGTGGGGACTGATGCAGAGAAGATGAAGGGATGCTGTTTCTGGCTTGCTCCCCGAGGCTTGCTCAGTCTGTTTTCTGGTACACCCTAGGGCCACCTGCCCAGGGAGGCACCGTCTACAGTGGGCTGGATCTTCCCACATCAACCATTAACCAAGAAAATGTCTCAGAAACTTGCCTGCAGGCCAGTCTGAGGGAGGCAGCTCTCAAGCGAGCATCTCCTTTCTCAGCTTGGGTGAAATTGACAAACACCCAATCAGCACATCACTGGCCTGTGGTGGAAACAAAGAATCACTGGGAATGTGCTCAGGGTGTGTACATTGCATACTCGCACAAGAATGGCCCTAGGTAGCCCTTTATAAGTAATAATAGTAATAAAAATAAAGCCGCTGGTGTATAAGCAGGGAGCAAGCATGCTACCAGATTCGGAAAGCCATGGATTCGTTGATCTTAGGGGCGATTAAACAGATTTATATATAAAAAGGATGAGTATTAACAATCATAGCACCACGCACAGCACAAACCGTCTGAGAATCTCGTCCACGGTCTGGCCATAGAGGCTGATGGAGTCTCAGGCTAAGAGGCTTCCCAGTCAGAGGGCCTCACGCCCACCCAGGAGGACCTCACAGATGCTGCGTCCGCCCTCTGAGTTCCTTGTGCACGTCGCTCAGGGCTGTGCTGATGGGGAGAGCTCCACACAGCTACGCTTGAAGTAAGGATAGAGTGATCCCAAGAACTTGGCTTGGGTGAAGGAAAAGATGTGGGTCTCGTCACTCATGTTGTAGAAAGAAAGGTCGTTGTCCTCCTGATCCAAGAACACTGCAACCTTCTCTGGACTCGTCTCCAGAGACAGCCACGGCTGTCCCTCCAGAGAGACGCCCCGGGAACAGAAGGTGAGGGCCCTGAACTCCTTCCCTTTCTTCTCTAAGACCCTGAATTTCCTCATCAGCTCTCTGGGCGACGCATCCTGTTCATACAGTTCATAAACGCCGAGTGTCCACTCCTCTGTGTCCCCGACGTCCACCTCCCAGTAGTATCTCCCCAGCATGAAGCCTTCCTGGTAAAGTGTGATGATATTGTCGTCAACTTGTGGGTTGCTGATGGATGGTTCAGCTGGCTCCTCCCTTCTGTTCTCTTCTGTCTTTGGGTCAGATTTGTCCTGGTCAGGCACTTCAAGGTTTATCTTTACAGGAGCTGGAGGAGGGAAAGGGGGAGAGGGGTAGAGGAGGGGAGGGGCAGGGGGAAGGAGGAGGGGGAGACAAAGCCACCATTGTGATGTTTGTATATCAACAACTGTTCAAAACCAGCAACCAGCGCTGTGTGTAGGAGGCTGCTGGATGAGCAAAGCCTTAAGGAAACTGGGTGTAGGGGGCTCGTGCGTCAACACGTCTCAGTGCATTGGGCTGCGTGCTCTCCCACCGCATTCTGAGCTCTGTGCCTTATTCTATCGGGTCTATGCTACTGTGGGGCCTTGAGAGCATGGACTGAGCCAGGGCTTGTGGTGGTTATGTAGTTGTGTCCCCCGTCCCCCCTCTTCCCCTGCTTTCCCCCTCCCGCACTACCCCCTCCCCCCCCCCCCCCGTCCTCAGTAAATCGCAGCCTTGCTCCTCAGCTACGGAAAGGACAGTCACAAGATTGCATCACAAAATGAAGCTGCTTGTTCCTGCCACTCTTAGTTTTTCCTTCCTTGGGCATCTCCTCAGTAGGGAGCTGTGATGATTTCTGCTGTCCAAGCCCAGTGGGTCCCATGGATAAGAACGCTGGCCCCGTGTGTGGAGATGGGGACAGAACCAGCATGGCTCCTCCTGGCAGTGGCTCCCAGCACAGGGTCACACAGAGCGACGCCTTCTTCTCTTCCCCACTGTCAGCCTGAACAACAGTGTCTCTGTCTGTCAGGAAGATCACACAGGACACCAGAGAGCAAACCGTGGGGCTGGCAGACTCAGTGGTTTGCCTGGCATGTGCAGGGTTTGACACTCATCTCCACATGAGGAACAAAGTCAGAGGGCCAGGCAGACAGGAGCAAATGCACTCACCCGGCTGGAACTGTT
>NC_067147.1:61169135-61184135 GCF_903995435.1 Acomys russatus
AAGAGACAGATTGTGGAAGCAAGTTAGAGACACGAGACTTAAAACAAATAACCTCACATTTTCATATCTAGGGAACTAAACATACTTCTCCTTTGTATTACACTAGAAAAAGTATTATATTTTAATAGTTATATAAATATCTCTGTCTCTGTGTATGTATGGGTGTGCTTGTGTGTTCTTGGGACTTTTACAACATAAACAGCTCTTAGCTTCTTCAATATTTAGAATCTGCTGAAATACACAACCTTGTCTCATTGTACAGCTCAGGAAATGGACATTTTTCAAATATATCAACACAGCCAAGATCACAAAAGCAATGAGGGAGAGAGAGGGAGAGGGAGAGGGAGAGAGAGAGAGAGAGAGAGAGAGAGAGAGAGAGAGAGAGAGAGAGAGAGGCCCCTATAAACCTGAAATGAGGGGTGCTCAAGTCGAGAAGAGTTCAGGGGCAGGGACAATGCTGAGGAACTCAGGTGGCCCTGGCCATAGGACACCAGAGAGAGTGACGCTGTGGGCCAGGAGCATCATGGTGGCCATTGCAAGACTGGGGACAGGCTCTTTCCAGTTCTGCATTGCTTCTGTGACTCAGGGGAAACATGTTCTCATCTACCTAACACTGGGTGCCAATGTACACATATGCCGGCAGGTGTCAGTGTACACACATGTCAGCAGGTGCCAGTGTACACACATGCCAGCAGGTGTCAGTGTACACACATGTCAGCGGGTGTCAGTGTACACACATGTCAGCGGGTGCCAGTGTACACACATGTCAGCGGGTGTCAGTGTACACACATGTCAGCGGGTGCCAGTGTACACACATGCCAGCGGGTGTCAGTGTACACACATGCCAGCAGGTGTCAGTGTACGTCAGTGTACACACATGCCAGCAGGTGTCAGTGTACACACATGCCAGCAGGTGTCAGTGTACACACATGCCAGCAGGTGCCAATGTATACACATGTCAGCAGGTGTGAGTGTACGTCAGTGTACACACATGTCAGCGGGTGCCAGTGTACACACATGTCAGCGGGTGCCAGTGTACACACATGCCAGCAGGTGTCAGTGTACACATATGCCAGCAGGTGCCAATGTATACACATGTCAGCAGGTGTCAGTGTACGTCAGTGTACACACATGTCAGCGGGTGCCAGTGTACACACATGTCAGCAGGTGTCAGTGTACACATATGCCAGCAGGTGCCAATGTATACACATGTCAGCAGGTGTCAGTGTACGTCAGTGTACACACATGTCAGCGGGTGCCAGTGTACACACATGTCAGCAGGTGTCAGTGTACACATATGCCGGCAGGTGTCAGTGTACACACATGCCAGCAGGTGTCAGTGTACACACATGTCAGCAGGTGTCAGTGTACACACATGCCAGCAGGTGTCAGTGTACGTCAGTGTACACACATGTCAGCGGGTGTCAGTGTACACACATGTCAGCGGGTGTCAGTGTACACACATGTCAGCGGGTGCCAGTGTACACACGTGTCAGCGGGTGCCAGTGTACACACGTGTCAGCGGGTGCCAGTGTACACACGTGTCAGCGGGTGCCAGTGTACACACATGTCAGCGGGTGCCAGTGTACACACATGTCAGCGGGTGTCAGTGTACACACATGTCAGCGGGTGCCAGTGTACACACATGTCAGCGGGTGCCAGTGTACACACATGTCAGCGGGTGCCAGTGTACACACATGTCAGCGGGTGCCAGTGTACACACATGCCAGCGGGTGTCAGTGTACACACATGTCAGCGGGTGTCAGTGTACACACATGTCAGCGGGTGCCAGTGTACACACATGCCAGCGGGTGTCAGTGTACACACATGTCAGCGGGTGCCAGTGTACACACATGCCAGCGGGTGTCAGTGTACACACATGTCAGCGGGTGCCAGTGTACACACATGCCAGCGGGTGTCAGTGTACACACATGCCAGCGGGTGCCAGTGTACACACATGTCAGCGGGTGCCAGTGTACACACATGTCAGCGGGTGCCAGTGTACACACATGTCAGCAGGTGTCAGTGTACACACATGTCAGCGGGTGTCAGTGTACACACATGTCAGCGGGTGCCAGTGTACACACATGCCAGCGGGTGTCAGTGTACACACATGTCAGCGGGTGCCAGTGTACACACATGCCAGCGGGTGTCAGTGTACACACATGTCAGCGGGTGCCAGTGTACACACATGCCAGCGGGTGTCAGTGTACACACATGCCAGCGGGTGCCAGTGTACACACATGTCAGCGGGTGCCAGTGTACACACATGTCAGCAGGTGTCAGTGTACACACATGTCAGCGGGTACCAGTGTACACACGTGTCAGCGGGTGCCAGTGTACACATGTGTCAGCGGGTGGCAGTGTACACTCACATCAACAGCTCAATTTAGAAAGAATACTTCACTGTTTCAGAGTGCAGTGGGGAATCACGGTTTCACATGAATGCAATCCCGCATCAGTTTTGGCAGTGGAGGCCTTCCAGCTATTTTAGCACATATTGTTAGCTATATATAAATACCCTACTTTTTTTAAAGCAGTCTACATATTATAGCCAAGCTTCTCCTAATGGACAGCATTTATAGCACTTCGCCTTATTACTTTAAACAATGCTGCAATAAACTTCACACACAGGCTTACACACGGATACATACATAAATACATACATACACAGACACATAGCACTTTACACAAAAATTTGTTTTTAAATCAGCCATTCATGGACATTAGTATTTTTGATACCAGGGCAGGGTGTGTTTGATGGTAGACCAGTTGTCTGGCATCTACAGTGGCCTGGGCTTCACCAGGATTTTACATTTCCCAGCCGACATCAGGCTCAGGAGCTAACAGGTTGTGCACTGCCCTCCTTCCTGCGCTCCTCCAGAGTCTGAGAGCTTCATCCAAAGGGCACTTTTGCTTTATGAAGGACAGGCCAGTGTCCCAGAGAGAGTAAGCGATCTATGTAAGGCCACAACCAAAGAATTTGGAATCCAAATCTTTGTCCTGCTATGCACACAGAACCCCCTAACATGTCTTTTCCCCACCACAGTGGCCCACACCCCTCAAACCCTGAGCCAAACTAACCATCTCCCCTAAACTTCTAGACAGGTATCTGGCCACAGCAAGGAGAAAGCTGACCCACGCTGGGAACAGCACACAGGGCATCTCAGCACGCAGACACTGTAGACATTACCGGGCTGACCTCGCCCACACTCGGTGAAGGTTTAGGTAAATGTCACAGTTCTGAGTTTTATAAACATCACTCCAGGGACTGGGGACAACAACATTTTCTTGGCCAGTGGATGGCAAGTGATTGCATTTGCACGAGAGAAGCCATTAAAAACAAGACAAGAAATACAGAGCAGAGGGCAGAACACTGACCTCCTGAGACTCCTGTGGACACCAGGAGGAGCAGAGGGAGGAGCCAGCCAGCCGGAGGGGAGGCAAGGGAGCCCTGCATCTCCAGAGCGTGGAGGGCTGAGGCCGTGTTCTCTGTGGGAAGGCAACAGGTGAAGGTCCTGTTCAAAGACTCGACACATTCACAGGTTTCTAACGGTGTCTTCCACGAAAGATGAACCCCGCCAAGCCCAGCCCTCCCCAGGGCCTTTCATGTCGTCTATTTATTCTGAAAGCCAACAGTTTCCCTGTGGGCCTGGGAAACTGCCAAACATTTCCAGTGGCTGGGGAGGGCACTCTTGCCTTTCTGTGGGCTCACGGACTCACAGGGGATCTTGGTGCTGGATTCCTTGAGTTCTATGCAGGGCAGTGAAGTCACACAAGGAAGTAGGCCACTTGCTCTCACAACCTTCTTTTCATTTGTTTATTTAATCTTTTATTTGCTCATTTAATTAATTGTTTCCCAACCAAGGGACCTTTGCTCACTACATCCTCATGCCGTCAACCCCCCGCCCCCTGCAGGCCCACGCCGCCCTCGGACAGACCCGCTCATAAACACAAACTCCTCACGCACCGTCTAGACAGAGCTGTGGGTTCCTGGAGACTCCTGGGTTCCTCAGTGCACCCCCAAAGCCTGGCTCTGGAGACCACTCTCACCTGTGTTACTGTGGCTGCTGGGGCCAGGTTGCCGGATTTCCACAGATGTTCTCCATGACACGAAGGACACACAGGACTGTGCCCAGGCTCCGGCTTCAGAGTTTCTCCTACAGGAGTCTAGGAGGAAGGCGCAGCCATCTCCAGCTCCTCAGTTACTTCCAGAGTGGAAACAATAAAAGCCCAAGGGACTTTGCCCTGGGCTGAGCCATAGAGTGACAGCAAGGGCCCCTTTGGACACTTCTCTCTGTGAGCTGCGTCCCGCACAGGCAGGGAGAGGCAGTCAGGTCTGACACTCAGATCCGAGGGTCACTTACACAGTTAGCTGATTTACAGACTACAGCCAAGCGTGCTTCTCCCCCTCCCACCACCCAGCAAGGTTGACTTTTCTGACAGTGTGTGTGGAGCCTCGGTCACGTGACGAGTTCATGGGCAACCTGAACTACACAAGGTCGTGTCTCAGGCAAAACCAGAACGACAGCAAAACTGAGGGCTTGTCAACTCCCAACAGATCTGCAGTTAAAAGAATGTGTAATGTGTGTGTGGGTGTTTTGCCCTCATGCATGGCTGTGCACCACGTGTGTGCAGTGTCTGTGGAGGCCAGGAGGGGGTGTCAGTTCTCCTAGGACTGGGGTTACAGGCAGTTGTGAGCTGCCATGTGGGTGTGGAAACTAAACCAGGTCCTCTACGAGAGCAGCCAGTGCTCCTAACCGCCGAGCCATCTTCCTGGCCCCCCCAATTTTGCATTTTCATATTTCACTGTATATTGTCATCCCTTTGCAGTTGCTGGAAGTCACATGGTCTTAGTGAATATATCCATTTAAAGGAGAATTATTTTCTTTGAATGATTTCTCTTGAAAGCTTAGTTTTCATCTTTAAGTTAGCATCATGTAAGAAAATGTCCGCACGTGTTTCGTTCTGTATGTCTCTTATGACTTCCACGAGGGTGTTCAACCTTAGAGCTAGAATTTTGAGGATATAAATCAGTGGGTTTTCTTCCCTTTCAAAGAATTATTTTATTTTTAATTATGTGTGTGTGTGTGTGTGATTGTGTGTTTGTACACTTGAGCACAGGTGCTCAGCCAACCAGGAGATGACAGGGTGTCCAAACATCAGCAACCAGAGGATGACACGATGCTAGAACTTTCTAGCCCTTGGCTAAATGATGGTCTATAGAGACCCTCGTTTCCCACATGTTAATTTATACAATTTCAAAACGTTAAGGACATGGATTACCACCCCAGCCACCGTCATTGAGGAAATGGGGCACCAACAAGTCCTGTAGCTCCCTCCAGATCCTAAGCATCAGCAATAACATCAGGAGATTACCCCAAGCCATCTTCTAAGATTCCAAGACCTGTGTCGCTTACCAGAACTCATACAGTTTAGAAAGAAAGACTTCAGTTGCTCCAGCTCTCGGCTGCACCTCGTAACCGCGTAACGGTCACCACTCGACTGTCTGTGCTCAAATTCTCTTTTGTACTTATTTCACGTTCAGTTTTGAGACTGTCTGGAGGACGGCAGAGGACTGCCTCCCGGAATTTCCTGGGAGACACCGTGTTGCCTCCAGTTTCCCGAATCCCTTAAATGTCCACCTGTGCCTTCCTTTAGGACCCCCAATCCCGCGAAGCACTGGCAGGCAGCCAGGAGGAGGCCGTGAGCTGGGCGGCAGGAGAGGGTTACTCTGGTTGCCTCCCTCTATGAGGTGGTGAGTGGTTCCAAGAAGCCTTCATCTCTCTAAGAACTTACACAATAAGAATTTTTCTCGAGCAATCTATTCAATGGAAAAGGGATAGCATCTTCAACAAATGGTGCTGGTCTAACTGGATGTCTACGTGTAAAAAAAATGCAAGTGGACTCATATTTGTCACCTTGCACAAATCCAAGTGGATCAAAGACCTCAACATAAAAACAGAGACACTAAGTCAGTTAGAAGAAAAAGTGGGGAAGAGGCTGGAACACATTGGCACAGGAGACAACTTCCTGAACAGAACACCAACAGCCCAGGCCTTAAGGTCAACAATTAATAAATGGGACCTCATGAGGCTGAGAAGCTTCTGTAAGGCAGGAGACACTATCAACAGAACAAAGTGACAGCCTACAGACTGGGAAAAGATCTTCACCAACCCTACATCTGACAAAGGTCTAATATCCAAAATATATAAAGAACTCAAGAAATTAAACACCACCAAACCAGATAACCCAATTGAGAAATGGGGCTCAGAACTAAACAGAGAATTCTCAACAGAGGAATATCAAATGGCTGAGAAACACTTAAAGAAATGCTCAACCTCCTTAGTCATCAGGGAAATGCAAATCAAAACAACTCTGAGATTCCATCTTACACCCATCAGAATGGCTAAGATCAAAAATTCAAGCGACACCACATGCTGGCGAGGATGTGGAGAGAGGAACACTCCTTCATTGCTGGTGGGAATGCAAACTAGTACAGCCACTTTGGAAATCTATCTGGTGCTATCTCAGAAAACTGGGAATAGGGCTTCCTCAAGACCCAGCTATTCTACTCCTTGGAATATACCCAGAAGATGCTCCAGCACACAACAAGAAAATTTGCTCAACCATGTTCATAGCAGCCTTATTCATAATAGCCAGAACATGGAAACAGCCTACGTGTCCCTCAGTAGAAGAATAGATAAAGAAACTGTGGTACATTTACACTATGGAATACTACTCAGCTATTAAAAACAGGAAATTTCCAAAATCTGTGGACAAATGGATTGAACTAGAAATGATCATAATGAGTGAGTTAACCCAGAAGCAGAACGAGGCAAATGGTATATACTCACTTATATCTGCATACTAGCCCAAGGGACATGTCCCATGAAAGTCTTCACTTACCAGCAAAGTGGGACAGAGGGGAGGACTTCCTATTGGGACTCTAGGTGAGAGAAGCATGGGAGAATGGCAAAGTTGAAGGATCCAGAGGGTCCTAGAAACCTACAAGAAGAACATTATGATAGGCAGATTTGGGCCCAGGGGCCTGCGCAAACTATGGGACCAGCCAAGGACAATATGTGCAGTAAACTTTGAACCCCTACCCAGATCTAGCCAATGGACAGGACATTCTCCACAGTTGAGTGGAGAGTGGGGCCTGACTTTCAACTGAACTCTGGTGCTCCATATTTGACCATGTCCCCTGGATGGGGAGGCCTGGTGGCACTGAGAGGAAGGATAGCAGGCTACCAAGAAGAGACTTGATACCCTATGAGCATATACAGGGGGAGGAGGTCCCCCTCAGTCACAGTCACGGGGAGGGGAATAAGGGGAAAATGGGAGGGAGGGAGGAATGGGAGGATACAAGGGATGGGATAACCATTGAGATGTAATATGAATAAATTAATAAAATAAAAAAAGATAGAAAAAAAAGAATTTTCCTTGAGCCTCTCCTGGGTGATGGATAAGAGGGAGGGACAGAGCCTGGATCCAGAGGGCGGATAGAGGGCAGGCAGAGTCCTTTGGCATACAGGAAGGTGTGGGAGAAAATTCAGGATGCTGAGCCACACCGGAAGCTGCTGTTTCTCTCTCCCTTTGTCTCTTGCCTCCCCCCTCCCTTTCTCCTTCTCAGTCAACTGGGTACCAGGTTCTCAGACTAATGGCCTTAGGACACTGCTGTTTAGGTCAGGGCTCCCTCTGGAAAAGGGAAGGGAAGCAAGCGTCTTTTTGCAACCAAGAAATCATTTGCTTTGTGTGAGACTAGCCTGTCTGCTGTAAAATGCACACACACACACACACACACACACACACACACACACACACACACACCGAAACAAAACAAAAAACAAGCAAGCAAGCAAACAAACAAAACCAGCCCACTCACACATCAGTCTGTGTATGTAAAAATCTGTAATGCCGAAGGTCCCTGGGGCTCTGTGATTGACAGGGATGGGACAATGTGCTCTGAAGGCGCCAGGCAGGTCAGCCTGACACACTTTCCACTCTCGTTTTTACCCTGTAGATTCCTTAGTAGGAGGTGGTCAATGTCTCGGATGCTGGATTTGACCTAAAGGGTCTTGATATTTTGATGCATTTATCATGTTGTACTTTGAAATCGAATCAGTTTTTGTTTTGTCTTGTTTTTTGAGGCATAGTTTCTCTGTGTAGCTATAAGTGTTCTGGAACTCACTCTGTAGACCAAATTAGCCTCAAACTCACAGAGATCTCCCTGCCTCTGCCTGTTGGGAGCTGCATCACCACCATCACCACCACGCAGCCTGAAACAGTTTAAAAAAGTATAAGTCAGGTGTGGCGGCACACGCCTTTAATCCCAGCACTTGGGAGACAGAGACAGGAGGATCAGTGTGAGTTCAAGGCCAGCCTGGTCTAAAGAAAAAAGTCTTATTTTAAAATTACTTTATTTCATCTCATCCTCCAAAGACAAAGCTGCTTCCACTGTGCTGCTGCTCCTCTCTTGAAGTCAGCGTCACCTTCATGCGATGCTGCACTTCAGGGATGCTGCACTTCAGGGATGCTGCACTTCATGCGATGCTGCACTTCAGGGATGCTGCACTTCAGGGATGCTGCACTTCATGCGATGCTGCACTTCAGGGATGCTGCACTTCAGGGATGCTGCAGTTCAGGGATGCTGCACTTCATGCGATGCTGCACTTCAGGGATGCTGCAGTTCAGGGATGCTGCAGTTCAGGGATGCTGCACTTCAGGGATGCTGCACTTCATGCGATGCTGCACTTCATGCGATGCTGCACTTCATGCGATGCTGCACTTCAGGGATGCTGCAGTTCAGGGATGCTGCAGTTCAGGGATGCTGCAGTTCAGGGATGCTGCAGTTCAGGGATGCTGCACTTCATGCGATGCTGCAGTTCAGGGATGCTGCAGTTCAGGGATGCTGCAGTTCAGGGATGCTGCACTTCATGCGATGCTGCACTTCAGGAATGCTGCACTTCAGGGATGCTGCAGTTCAGGGATGCTGCACTTCATGCGATGCTGCACTTCAGGGATGCTGCACTTCATGCGATGCTGCACTTCATGCGATGCTGCACTTCAGGGATGCTGCACTTCATGCGATGCTGCACTTCAGGGATGCTGCACTTCATGCGATGCTGCACTTCAGGGATGCTGCAGTTCATGCGATGCTGCACTTCAGGGATGCTGCACTTCAGGGATGCTGCAGTTCAGGGATGCTGCAGTTCAGGGATGCTGCAGTTCAGGGATGCTGCAGTTCAGGGATGCTGCACTTCATGCGATGCTGCACTTCAGGGATGCTGCAGTTCAGGGATGCTGCACTTCATGCGATGCTGCACTTCAGGGATGCTGCACTTCATGCGATGCTGCACTTCAGGGATGCTGCACTTCAGGGATGCTGCAGTTCATGTGATGCTGCCTGTAGTGGTTCATTTTCTCCACCTCTTTCCCCATTAATCTTTACTGATGATCTGTGTTTTTGTGAGAAAGGATCTCCCTGTGCAGCTCCGCCTGTCCTGGAATGCTCAGAGATCTACCCGATTAAAGGTTTGCACCACCACACCCAGTCTTTTACTGCAAGGATTTTAATGAAAAGGGAAAGGGAAAACCATT
Organism: Acomys russatus; assembly: GCF_903995435.1. Classification (NCBI taxonomy): domain Eukaryota; kingdom Metazoa; phylum Chordata; class Mammalia; order Rodentia; family Muridae; genus Acomys; species Acomys russatus. The sequence goes on from NC_067147.1 coordinate 61,178,739, forward strand.
CTGTTGTTGAAGAACACTGACGGTGTTGACTAGCAACATATTTTAAATGTAGCAAAGACGATCACTTTAAAGGAAAAGTTCAGAGTAGTCCAATGTACTTGCCGTGCCCTCAAGTCCTAATGTGCTTGGAGCGCAGAGATCGAGGAGAGGTGTGCAATGTGTGTGCTAAGGCCTCCCCCACCCTCCCCCAGACCTTCCCCCACCTCACTACTCACCCATTCATTCTCTGTCTCTCCTGCAGACCCCACTGCTCCTGGGAGTAGGGCTGCCCTGCAGTGGTCAACAAACCAGGGCTTACACTCGCTGCCGACAGCCCCTCTCCCAGCAGCTGTCAAATAGATCCTCAGCTAGGGGAGGAGCTTTGTGCCCACCCCCCTCCTTGCTGCCTTACCCAGTTACTGAAGAGGAAGACAGAAAATCCACTGGGTGGTGAAGGAGTGCACCATCTCAGGAAGAGGTCAGAGGTCGCCAATGGCACTGATCTCAAGGGTGTCACAGCACTTGCCATTATTGCTCCCCTATCGTGTGATTGACCGTGGAGTCTGACCCTTAGAAGCAGTTGACTGTGTAATTATCTTCTGCCCACTTAGCCTGGTTGGTTAGACATGCTCACACTCACCTTCCACAGGCTGCTCACACTCACTCACCTTCCACAGGCTGCTCACACCCACTCACCTTCCACAGGCTGCTCACACTCACTCACCTTCCACAGGCTGCTCACACTCACTCACCTTCCACAGGCTGCTCACACCCACTCATCTTCCACAGGCTGCTCACACCCACTCATCTCCCACAGGCTGCTCACACTCACTCACCTTCCACAGGCTGCTCACACCCACTCACCTTCCACAGGCTCCCCATTATGGCGACCCCCCTTTTTATGGCCAGCTCATGCTTTGCTGTGGACTCCCTACTTTGCACTCCCATGCTGTGTTCTCTCAGGTCAAAGTCTTGCTTCTTGGGCTTTGGCCCAGGTTACTTAGGACCACGTTCCTGCCCACATGCCGCCCTGTTCATAAGGGCATGCAGCAGTTGCTCCTCAGGCAGCCATGGGGAGACAGCTGAGCTGCAGATTGCTGTTTTCCAGAATGTTGTCCTCCTTAACTGGTCACAGGTGGCACCAGACATCACTGGAGGAATTATAATTTTCATCTGGAATGTGATGCAGCCCAGTTTCCTCCATCCAAGAAATAGGGGAGTGAGCCCAGGAGAGCTTATATGAGACTTAAAGTTAAAACCAGCATGTCTGTTACTTGGGAACCTGGGTCCTTCCTGCATCCTGGCACTGCTGTTTTTATGTGGGTGCTGGTTATGTGGGTCCACAGGCAGACCCCACTCACAAGGACTGAAAGGGAAGATGTGACAGGAAGAGAAAAAAAATGGATTGCAGGAAAAAAAAAAAAAAAAAGAAAGGCAGCAGGACCCTTTTGATGGTTTTTACACAGTCTCCAGTGAGGAGTTAAAAAGCAAGTTTAGAGAACACCTACAAAGACTGTGTGTGCAGTGGTTTGAATGAGCCCCCTCCCCCTTCTCTCCTCCCCCTCCCCCTTCCCTCCACCCAGGCTTGTAGGCTTCAGCGCTTAGACCCACTTGGTGGAATTGTTGGAAGGATTAGAAGGTATGGTTGGCCTTGTGGGGACAGGTGTGTCACTGGGGTCCAAAGTCCACAAGGTTTCTAGTTAGCTCTCTGTCTCATCCTGTGGGTTAGATGTGAGCTCTCAGCTACTGCTCCAGTGCTGTGCCTGTCTGCTGCTGCCTGCTGCCTGCTGCTGCCTGCTGGCATTTTCAGTCTGGCCATGACAGTTGTGGACTCCAGCCCACAGGAACCATAAGCCCCAGATTAAATGCTTTCTTTTCTAAATTACCTTGGTTGTGGTGTTTTGTCATGGCAATAGAACAGTAACTAAGACAGACTGTTTAATGAGTTACTATAGAAAACCCTGTTTTAGGCATGGAAGTTTCGTGTTCTTTGGGGCACCAATACATGGCATAGATTGGTATGAAATACCTTTCAATGGATTTGTTATTTTTATTTTGACACAGGGTTTCTCTGTGTAGCCTTGGTTGTCCTGGACTCACTCTGTAGACCAGGCTGGCCTCGAACTCAGACCCGCCTGCCTCTGCCTCCCGTTGGATTAAAGGAGTGCACCACCATGCCTGGCCTTATGATGGATTTAAACATTAGCATCCTCCTGTCTTCTTTCTGTTGTCCTTACATGACCAGCTGCAGACAGCCTTGGATAGAGACCACATGCCAGGCTTTGGTCTATTTTTAAAATTATTTTTTATTTTATTTGTACATTTGTATGGATGTTTTGGCTGCACGTATCCCTGTGCAGCAGGTAAGTGCCTGCTGCCCCAAGAGGCTGGAAAAGAGCATCGGGTCCTCCAGAACTAGAGTTAGAGATGGCTGTGAGCTGCCATGTGAGTGCTGGGAATAGAACTCAGGTCCTCCACAACAACAGCAAGTGCTCTTACCCCTGAGCTACTTCTCCGTCCCTTGCCCTGATTTGTAGTGCAAGTGTCGGGTCTTCCAGAACCATGGGTCACAGTCCTCTCTCTTGTGCAAAGAGGAAGGAGACCCTCTCCCGCTTGCATGTGGAGTCCCTGTCCCTCTGGCGCTACTGGTTTGGGCATTTCTAGAAAAACCCCTCCAGGTCTCAGGTAAGTGACGTTTCCCTCCATGTCTCTGTTCCCCTCCCATCCTCATGGTGGGTCCAGAAGACAAAGTGATAAAGCTGCTGTGCACAGGTGAGGGATTGTCCCCAGCCCGAGGGATGACAGAAAGAGGCAAAGGGAGAGACAATGCTATCACTGTTTGAGGGTCAGACCAAGACCATGATGGGTGGACTCAGGTAGAGCTGTCCCTCACTGCGAGCGACAGCGCCAACAGCATGGCCCTGCTCCAGGATGAACCCACGCCTATGTCAGGACACTTCTTCTCATTGAGGGGAGAGAGAAGAGGAAGGATGGGTAATCAGGAAGTAGGGTGCAGTGCGCTTGCACGGAGCCTCTTGTCAGGAAGTGGGGTGCAGTGCGCTTGCACAGGGCCTCTTGTCAGAGGAAGCCCTCGCATGTGGCTTTCGGCACCTTTGTGATTCTCCTGACTGCTGCTGTGGTTTTTCTCTGGAAGGAAAAACAGAAGAGGAGGAGATCACAGAATGCCACGGACCAAGAGAGAGAAGGGGAAGTCAAAGCTAGCCAGAGTCAGGCAGAGCGGCGTTCATGGCATCAGACTGTGTGTGGGACTGAGATGAACCACCAGCAATCCACAGAGCCACAACCCCAGGGAAATTACACAACAGGGTTCAGGAGAGAGAGAGAGAGAAATCACCAGCTGTGAAAAAAAAAAAAATGACCACACACTTTTCGACCAAGATATGTTTGTGGATCTAGGTAGTTAATAGAAAAGCTGCGCCACAGCTGTGAATAGTAAATAACACAAACCAGAAATAAACAGTAGACTTCTGCCCTGAAAAGTGATTTTTAAGTTTTGGCTTTGATACTGTAGAGACAATCAAGAAAGAGCGTGGGGGAGTTTTCCCTTCTCTGCCCTGTGGTGTGTGTGTGTGTGTGTGGGGGGGGGGGGTTGTCCTTTCCCGTGTTATGCCCTGGTGTCTTACAGGCTGTTCTTCCTTCTCAGTGCCAAGGAAGACATTGTATCAGCAAGGACCCCCCAGCCCCACCCTATCTAACACCATGCTCTTCCAGGGGTCATGAGTTCAATTCCCAGCAACCACATGGTGGCTCACCACCATCTATAGTGAGATCTGGTGCCCTCTTCTGGCCTGCAGGTGTACAAGCAGTCAGAGCACTGTATACATAATAGTAAATAAATAAATCTTTAAAAAAAAAAAAAAAAAACCGAAAAAGTTGGAAGCTCGGAGCTCTCCTGCTTGGCAGAGGGGTCGGGGTCACGGGTGAGAGCGTGGCGCCGTCGTTGGTTATTGACCAAGCAGGAAGCTTGAGGCTGCACAGCTCTCCGGGGACTGAGTCACAGTTGTGAGATGCAGTGTGGGTGCCGGGAGTGGAATCTGGGTCCTCTGCGAGAGCAGCCCCTGCTCTTGGCCCCTCAGCCGTCTCTCCAGCCACAAGGGGTCGACACACAAAGTGACATGTTCCTCTGCGGCATCTCCTCACACAGGCGCCCTTTTGCTGTCGTTCTTTCTTGGTCACCACTGCCCTGCTGTGTCTCTTCTTCTGGCTTCTTCTCCAAAAATTGTTTATTTTTATTATTTATGTGTAGGAATGTGTTTCCCGAGTGTACGCCCGGGAACCATGGCGTGTTTGGTGCTTGCTGAGGCCAGAAGGCGTCAATCCCCTGGAAACGGTGTCACAGATGGTTGTGAGTCGCTATGTATGCATCCGGACTTGAACTCGGGTCCTCTGCAGGAGCAGCAGGTGCTCAGCTCCCGAGCCACCTCTCTAGCTCTCCTTACCCTTTCCGGTTCCTTCTATGCTGATGTATCATGACGTCTTGTACTTCACCACAAGGCTAAGAGAAGTGATGTCACCAAGGTCACAATGACCAGAGTTATCCCAATCCAGACCCAACATAGCCTCACAGCCAGGCTCTGAGCTGTCTCTGTAGCCCCAGGCCATCGTCTTTTAATTCCGTTACTGTTATGTCTAAGCTCGTGCACCCCTGGGTATTGATGATGCTGTTATGTCTAAGCTCCTGCACCCCTGGGCTGTGATGATGCTGTTATGTCTAAGCTCCTGCGTCCCTGGGCTGTGATGATGCTGTTAGGTCTAAGCTCCTGCACCCCTGGGCTGTGATGATGCTGTTATGTCTAAGCTCCCTGCACCCCTGGGTATTGATGATGCTGTTAGGTCTAAGCTCCTGCGTCCCTGGGCTGTGATGATGCTGTTATGTCTAAGCTCCTGCGTCCCTGGGCTGTGATGATGCTGTTATGTCTAAGCTCCTGCACCCCTGGGCTGTGATGATGCTGTTATGTCTAAGCTCCTGCACCCCTGGGCTGTGATGATGCTGTTATGTCTAAGCTCCTGCGTCCCTGGGCTGTGATGATGCTGTTATGTCTAAGCTCCTGCACCCCTGGGCTGTGATGATGCTGTTATGTCTAAGCTCCTGCACCCCTGGGCTGTGATGATGCTGTTATGTCTAAGCTCCTGCGTCCCTGGGCTGTGATGATGCTGTTATGTCTAAGCTCCTGCACCCCTGGGTGTTGATGATGCTGTTATGTCTAAGCTCCTGCACCCCTGGGTGTTGATGATGCTGTTAGGTCTAAGCTCCTGCACCCCTGGGTGTTGATGATGCTGTTATGTCTAAGCTCCTGCACCCCTGGGTGTTGATGATGCTGTTATGTCTAAGCTCCTGCACCCCTGGGCTGTGATGATGCTGTTATGTCTAAGCTCCTGCACCCCTGGGTGTTGATG
>NC_067147.1:61186635-61299135 GCF_903995435.1 Acomys russatus
GCTCAGTGTGGGGCGCACACCTGTAACCCCAGCACTTGTGATGAGGAGGCAGGGCGACCAGAAGTCCCAGGCCATCCTGAGCACACGAAACCTCCCAAAGAAAACCCACAGAGCCCAACCCATTTTGACACTTAGTTGCCAAGCGGGAGGCCGGCATGCAGTCACTAACCCGAGAGAGGGAAGCGCGCAGCTCTCTCCTGGCCCTGAGGGAGGCTGACTGCGCAGGTCACATTCACCGTGGAGCTGTTCCTGACCAGCAGGAGCGTCTCCACCTGGAACAGATCCTGGCTCCCTTGACGAAAGGTCTCAGAGGATGACGGCAGCGTCCTTCCATCTCTGTCCCTCCACTGCACGTGGGGCCGTGGGAACCACCCATCGGACGTACACCTCAGCTGCCCGCCTCCGTCCTGCCGGACCTCCCTGGTGATCCGTGGCGTGGAACCCACCGCTGGGAGCAGAAACCAAGGAAGCAGAGATGGAGCCTCTGCACGTGTGTGTGTGTGTGTGTGTGTGTGTGTGTGTGTGTGTGTGTGTGTGTGTGTGTGTGTTCAGCAACTTCCCCGTGGGAGGGAGAGGAGAGGCGAGAACAGCTTTGGGAGTCAGAGTCAGAGGTGGGGGGGCGACCGGCCCTGTACTGAAACAGTGTCTGGACGTGACTGGACCACGGCACTCGTGAACTCACATCCACTGTGGGAGACCTGCCCAATGATGGAGCCAGTCCACACTCTGGCACGGAAGTGGGCGGGGCTGGTGAGCCTCACTCCTGGCTAAGGCGCTCTGGACATTGGTGGATTTAGGGGACAGGAGGGTCAGTTCTAAGGTTCCAGTTCTCCCGGAAGGTCTGACAAGCTCCAGTAGGTGGCGCCACGACCACGGGGTTTCCGGACAGCAGAAATAGTTCATGGGTTGTTAAAAAGAGGACAGACAGGAAATTCGGGCGGAAGAAAACGAGGGCGGATCTTGGAGGAGTTACGTGGGGGAAGCTGGAGGTTAATATTATCAAAATAAATTGTTGAAAAACTTAGAGAATTAGTAAAAAAAAAAAAATTTACTTATTTAAAAACTTTAAATCAGTGTCCCAGAAGTTGCGACCTTGACGTATCTACGGTGGTTGTAAACTTGAAAATGAATGAGCAAGGAGAATGTTTTGGGTGCTAGAGAGGACTCCTAGGAGCCAGCATGGCACAGTGGTAGGAAGCTGGAAAAGCCAAATATCTGCTGGAACCCTTACCCATCACCTGTACCGCCACACGGGCCTCCTGGTAAACACCATCTTTTCCAAAAAGGCACCGGTACTGCCCATCGTCAGAAGGTCGGGCATCGCGGATCTGCAGGGTCAGTTTTCCCTCGTGGATGGCGTCGGTCACCACCGCAGTCCTCCCGCTGTATCCTGCCATCTGCTCTCCAGCCGCGTGGGCCCCGTCCACATACACGTGGACTGCCGGGTAATAGTGGGACCGGAGCCACCTCACCTCCATGCCCTGAGCATCAGTCTGAGGTGACAGGTGACAAGTTAGTTCTATGTTGTCTCCGACTCGGACAAGGGTGGGCTGGGGAGGTCCAACTACCCTCGAGGAAGCTGTTAAACAGATCAGACAAAGGACAAGGAATGAACCAACATGGAGGAGTAATGCTGCCAATGTGGGCATCCTGTGAGGCTCAGGACCCGCGAGCACCCAGGGAGGTGTGAGGCTCAGGTCACTTCATGGAGGAAAGTGGGAGTTATGGTCTCAGGATGCCAGAGGTCCTTGTTTAAAAGAAGAGCCCTGGCAATCTGAGGAAAACACCAGCTAAAAGCTACACACTAACAACACAGTGATTTTACTGCTAAAGCTCTCAGAATAAAATGGATGCTCCATCACTCGAAATCTGGCTGACTTTACACACCTTAAACTCTGTGCCTTGGAGATTTTTTTTTTTTTAATTTTATTTTATGTGTGAGTGCTCCATCTGCTTGTACACCTGCTCGCCAGAAGAGGGCACCAGATCCCAGTATAGATGGTTATGAGCCACCATGTGGTTGCTGGGAATTGACTTCGGGACCTCTGGAAGAGCAGACAGTGCTCTTAACCACTGAGCCATCTCTCCAGCCCTGGAGTTTTAAACTATAAAATTTATCTATGAGATTGTTGAGGCATTAAACAAAGGCTCTTTGGTGACCACGCAGTGTGAGCAGAGGTTAGACTCAGAGATGTGTAGGCCTCGGGAGCTCACACCACCCTCTGAACATGGGCTAAAAATGAGTGCAAGGTGGGTGTATAGTAACAGAAGTTGGCAAAGCCTTCCCCAGTCAGTCCCTGAAGGAGGGTGCGAGGTGTGTGCCTTGCCGGGTCCTTCCCACGCCAAGGTGGCCAGCACGGAGACAGCCCTGTCCCTTCCTCCTGGGGATCCTGAGGTGAGTGTTGTTTTCCATGCTCTGCCCTCAGTCACGAAGGTCCCACTCACCCAGCTCTGTCTGGAGTTTCTCTGGAGAAAGAAGAAGAAAGATATTTTAGGGAGTTTGGTCTAAAGGAAAGGAAACTCTCCAGAAATAAAGGTAAGCGCCACATCTTATTCAAGAACTCAATTTACTTAAAAGGCCTGAGAAGCAGAAAATGAATTCTTCCCCATGGACCATCTGATGAAATAGATCTTACTTTTTTTCACAATAAAAAGCTGTCAATTCTATCACCATCAGTTCAGTTTGTTTCTGCTGAGACTGAGTGCTAGTAAAAATATACATTGTTTTCATAAATGAAAGCTAAGTAGGAAACATACGGCCACAAACAAGTATCACTTAGGATTCCAAATTGGGGCTGCAGGACACTGATTTAGCCTTGACACAGCGTTTACCTTCAGCTCTTTCATGCATCTGCTCACGTCAGCAACAGCACATCTAAACAGAGTATCCTAAAAGTCTCAGGTCAAGTAAAGGTGTTTAAAGACAGTCAAGTAAGTAGCAGGCGCCTTGGTTCATGCCTGTGGTAACATAGTACCAGCCTTGGGCAGGCTCAGCCGAGAGGAGTGCTGGGAGCTTGAGGCCAGCCTGGCGTACAGAGTGAGACTATCTCAAAAGAAATTCAAATGTCTGCTACAGATCGATAATAGGCAGACAGGCGATGGATAGATGACAGACAGACAGACAGACAGGTAGATGATAGATATTTAGAAGGCAGGTGATTTATCAATAATATGTCTATCGATGATGACACATTATCTATAGATCATCGATCAACAGTAGATGAGTAAATAATGATGATTGGTGACAGCTAGATGGCGGATTAGATACATGAAAGATAGATAATAAGAGATGGAGCTTGACAAATGGCTGATGGGTGGGTACATGACCGATAGATGATTGGTAGATTAGACAGGTAGGTGACAGGTGGTAGGAGATGGCCAAAGATCTTTATCATTGAGCATTGAGGATTTTTCTGGGCTCTTAGGATGATCACTCAGTGCTGCCTGCCATTCCCTGCTCTGACTTCTAACAACTTAGGTGACATGCCTGTCACCACCATGGTGTGTGTGTTGATTTCCGTTTTTGTTACTATTTATGACAAGACTATAATTAAGAAGCTGTCAAAGAAACCATCCCGTTCTGACTAAGCACATGGCTGGCTCCTGGAAGTAACTGACATGCCATGGGAAAACGCCTCAGTTGGAGGAATATCTTTTATTATATTTCCACACAGTGGAGTAAAGCATAGAACTTGAAACTTGCTGAAACTCTGCCATTTAATCTAGATGCACTTCTCCCATACATTCTAACAGGTTATTAAAATGTGATTAAAGAGAACATGAGTCCCTGCTGAGCATCCCCGGAACTCGACACTGCCCGCGGCGGAGCACTGACCTGGCAGAGCGATGGTGGCCTCCCTGGACTCTTTGAGACGTTGGTTGTAGATGGAGCACGAAATGGTCTCTTCTGTGTCATTCCTGACCACTAGCGTGCCTTCCACATAGAACAGCCCATCTTCACCTGACATGTGATGCTCAGAGAAACTGACCAGTGTTTCTCCCGTGATGCCCTCCCAATAGACCTCGGGCTCAGGGAACCAGCCCTGGGACAGGCACACGAGCTGGAGCCTTCCTTCTCCGGGTCCCTCCATGTGGATGTCTGGGGAGGATCCTAGGGCTGGGGGGGGGGGGGGAGAGAGAGAGAGAGAGAGAGAGAGAGAGAGAGAGAGAGAGAGAGAGAGAGAGAGAAGACACATGCCTGAAGCCCACAGATGGAAGAGGGGCCTGGAGTGGTCCTTCGCAGGAGGACACGGGAGCCAGGCCCCGGAGGCAAACGATGGTTTGTTCCCCATCATGTATCTTCAGACTTTATCATATTTGACCATACTTTTCTTCAGACTCGGATGGTGAAAAGGGAGAAGAAGGAAACATGACACGATTTGTTTTGTGTTTCTGGTGTGATTTATTCATGATGGCTTCTATGCCCTCAACTTTTCTTTTTCTTTTCCAATGTTCTCTGAACTAGGTGCCTCGTTTGCCATTTTAGGTCATATCTGGACTATAGTTCAAACGAAATATTTATTATTAAACTCAGACATCAGGTTCCAGGGCTATTTTCATTTCTTCTATGGGCAGTTGCAATTTTGGTATGCAGTAAAATACAGAGAAATTACTGTCTCTTATCTTTTTTTTTTCATAACTGGGGAAATCTATTTAGACTAATTTGTATAAACCATGAAGTGCTTTAACGATACAACTATTTATATCACCGACTGAGAAAATAGAAGAATAAGCCTCCCACTTGCACCCAGAGAAAACACTTGACTTAATTTAAACGTCCCTGAGTGTGACATGAGCCAGTGCCCAGCTCCCCCTATGCTCAGAAACACACAGACTCACACATCCGTTTTGAGTCAGCTGAACAATAGGAACGACTACAGCCCTATCTGTCAAAAAATGTTATGTGTGGAAGATTCTTAACAAAACAAAACAAACATGCCTCCCCCAAAACAAAAACAAACAAACAAAACCCCCCAAAAAACAAAAACCCAAAACCAACCCAAACCAAAACTAAAGGCAGAGCTGATGTGTAACACCCACTTCCCCCACTTCTGGGAAAACGCCCATGGGGATTTAAGCCGCCCTCCTTCCCTGCAGAAAGAACCCTTCCCAAAGCCATGTCGTAGGAGCGGCCCAGATGTCATCCACAGACTGATGCAGAAAACGTGATGGCAAAACAGTGGCGCTTTGTTAAATTTTATGTCTGTGGGTGTGTTGCCTGCTGTGCATCTGTGCACCACGTGTGTGCCTGGTGCCCGTGGGTACCCGAGATGGCAGTGGATGCCCTAGAACTGGGGTTACAGATGGTTGTGAGCTGCCCTGTGGGTGCCAAGAATCAAACCTGGGTCCTCCGGAAGAGGAACAGGTGCTCTTTACTGCCGAACCGCCTCTCCAGTCCCCACAATGGTGTTTTATTCACTCAAAAACAATGAAGTCGTCCACAGGAAATAGATGCAACTGTAGACTGTCATCTTAAGCAGAGGGAGATGATGGGAGGGTGACAAGAGAGGACAGTGGGTAAGTATGGCCAAAGTCCATTTAATGAGGGTGTCATGAGGCCTGTCGCGTTGCACAAAGAACGCATGCGCACTAATGAGCTTTTGTAAAGGCTGTAGCAGCAAAGAAGCCGGAGAGGCCAGTGTCTCCAGAAACTCGTTTTTTTTCTGGTGAGGCAATTGGATCTGACTGACTTCCCCTGCAGCACGTAGACAGGTTACGGCAGCGTGCACAGAGCTTTGTAAGCTCAAACCAGACACAATTCCAGTGTAGAGGGGGCAGGCATGAGCCCCACGCCCAGCCGAGAAACTATTGGAGATTGGTAGCCACTGGGAAGGAAAGGGTCAGTTTTCCTGAGGAGGTGCAGGCCCTGTAGGCTGACCAAGCTCAGCAGATGCCACACACCCGAGTATGCGGACAGCACCCATTGTACTGGACGGGAGGGAGAGGGCGGGGGGGGGGGGCAGGGGAGACATAATTGTACGGGCAGAGAGGGGTGGAGTTTGGGAGGAGTGGGGGAGGGGAAGAACATGATCAAAATATATTGTATGAAATTCTCAAAGAATTAATAAAAAATGAAGAAGAGGGGCTGCGGAGACGGCTCAGTGGTTACGCGCCCTGGCTGCTCCTCCAGAGGCCCCGGACTTGGTTGCCAGCATTCTCGCGATAGTTCGCAACCGTCTGTAACTCCAGTCCCAGGGGATCTGACCCTCTTCTGGCCTTCGTGGGCACTGAGCACACACAGGGTGCACAGATACACAAAATACTCATACGCATAAAACAAGAACAAATGATTCATTTTTAAAACGAGTAAGAAAAAAAAAACCCAATGCTTTCCTTCGGTGTTGAAAAGGGATTTTGCAAGAGGAGACACAGCTGCCACAAGTGAGTGGATGCCCCTTGTGCCCCGCTAACTCCCCTCTCCCCAACTCCACCCCCTTACCCCACCCTCCACCCCCCACCCTCCCGGTGCAGACACTTGCCTGCCACTTGGAGCAGCACGCTTGCCTCTCTCCACTGGTCCCCCTCCTGGAAGCGGCACCAGTACTGTCCATCATCACCTGGCTGGACCTGGTGAATCTTCAGAGCCACACGCCCCTCCTCAGCGCTGTCCTCGGTCCACTCTGCCCGGCCTCCGAGCCCCTCCATCTGTAGTCCAGTCACCACAGCTCCATCCCGGTACACAGTCATAGGCGTGTCGGGGTCGGAGCGGTACCACCTCACCTCCATGTGCTCCGTCGTCCTCTTGGGGAGGAGCTGACACGTTAGCAGGGCGTCTTCCCCGACTTTGGCCAGGACAGGGACGGCAGGACCGACGACTCTAAAGTCATCTACAAAGCAGTGAAAGGGAAAACAGAAGTGTCCAAAGCAGAGGAGCAGGGCCCTTGCTCTGAGTAGCCAACGTGCTGGATGGAACCTGTCGCCAGGAGGCAGGATGGATTCAATGTTTCAGAGAACTCAGGCATGGAAATCTGTACATTTTTCTAGTTAAAAAAGAAACTATATATTCTAAAGTTTAAACATTTGAGTGTGAATGTGTGTCATCAGCTTTGTGGTTGGGAGGCAATTATACGATTAAAGCATTTAATTTTTAATTATGTACATTTGTGCGGGTACACACACGTGTTTGCGGGCCAGAAGAAAGTATCAGATCCCCTGGAGGAGATGGATTACAGGTGGTGAGCCGTCGGCAGTGGGTGCTGGGAACTGAGCTCAGGCCTCCGGAAAAGCATTCAAACTCTTAACTGAGCCTTGTCTCTGGGCCTGAGATCTGCAGCCTTAAATCACACAACTTTAAGATAATAAAAGTGGCCACACCTCTCGGTTTCATTCCCAAATAAGTCAATATGTGAGTTGATGTTCCCATGGGGTGTTTATTTTGTAGTCATTTTGAGTTTAGATAAATGACTATATTACTGGGTCCTTCAGCCTTTCAGGGTCAGCCATTGGGGCGGGGACTGACTTGGTTTTTCCTTTTTAAAGATTTATTTATTAAGTATACAGTATTTTCCCCAGATATACACCTGCACACCAGAAGAGGGCACCAGATCTCATTATAGATGGTTGTGAGCCACCATATAGTCCCTGGGAATTGAACTCAGGACCTTTGGAAGAGCAGGCAATGCTCTTAATCTCTGAGTCATCTCTCCAGTGCCTGACTTGTTTTGTTTTGTTTTGTTTTCATTCCTTCTGGAAAAGGCAAAAGTCCAGTGAGTGGCAAATGTGGGTCCCACAGAAGTCTCACAGTGGTTAGAGGTGTGGCTTGCCTAGGAAGTTTGAGTCTCTGGTCAATTTTTTCCCCTGAGACTGGGTTTCTCTGTGTAGCCTTGGCCATCCTGGACTCACTTTGTAGACCAGGCTGGCCTCGAACTCACAGTGATCTGCCTGCCTCTGCCTCCCGAGTGCTGGGATTAAAGGCATATGCCACCATGCCCGGCTTCTGGCCAAATTTCAAGTCATCTTCCTTGGTATTTGAAAATCAAAGATATGTTTGGTAATTCTGTGTGTTGCGATGCCTGAGGATTTCATATATCCTGTGGCACCGCATTAGTCCTTTGCAGTTCCAGCGCTGGGAGGTGGAGGAGGGCGGGGGGGGGGGGGGGAGGATGGAGCACGAGAGTTAGAGGTCAGCCGGGGTGGGCCTAAAACCCTGTGTAGGGAGGAGAAGGGAGCGAAAGTTTAGCAGGGAAGGCACTCCCAGCTAAGCCTGAGGAACAGGGTTCAAGTCTCAGGACCCACGTGGTGGAAGACTCAGCTATGGCAAGCTGTCTTCTGAGCCCCATATACCAGCCCCGGTGTGCAGACCCTCCATATACCCTGAGCCACGCATACATAAATGTAACATTAAAAGCTAATAAAATAAAAGTAATCATAAGAATAAACTTATCTAACCCAGACTTAAGATGAAATAAAATAGATATCGCTCAAAAATTCTCTCCAGAACTTAGACAGAGATCTTGTGTCTTCCCTTAGTAGGATTTACGTGTGCCGTCTTCCCCACTGGGTTAAGAGCATTGGATGAAAACTGCGCATGCTCCAGCTACCAAGTCCAGCGCGCTTTCCAGGTGGCTTTCATTGTCGCCTAAAGTTGTCACTCGCACCCAAGAGATGAGCAACTAAGTCAGCTTTCTGAAGCCGGAGGTGGGGGGTGGGAGGGGGGCTGTGGAGGGTGGGGAGCCCCACGTGAGCCCTGGACCTCTACGGCCCGAGTTACCACAGTCTGGTTGGGTTTGCGACTGCATTTTAGATCCGCAGGGCAGGACAGGGAGGGAGGAAGGAACCCTACCTGGGTGCTTTATAGTCAGCAGGAGGAAGAGGAAGGAGGCAGCCACACCAGATAGACTGTACCCAGGACAATCTGTCATCCTGCTTGAAACAAACACAGGAGAAAGTGCAGCTGTGACATTCCCAGCATGCCTTGCAGTTTCTGCACTGTTTTGTTGTTGGTGGTTTTGTTAATTTGCTACAAGCTAGAGCCACCTGAGAAGAGGGACCCTCCTCTGAGGAAATGCCTCCATCAGATTGGCCTGTGGGCAAGTCTTGGGGGATGGGGGATTTGTTTGTTTGTTTGATTAATGACTGATTGGGGAGGGACCAGCCCACGTGGGTGGTGCCACTCCTGGACAGGTGTGCTATATAAAAGCAAGCTGAGCCGCCAGGAGGGCAAGCCAGTAAGGGCACTGCTCAGGGCTCTGCTTAGGTGCCTGCCTCCAGGTTCCTGCCCTGACTGCCCTTCAGGGAGGGCTGTAAGCTATATGATGGAATTAACCGTTTCCTCCCTGGGTTGTGTTTGGTCTTGAGGTTTATCACAGCGATAGAAAGCAAACCCGGGCAGTGTCTGGTGGCTTTGCTATCTTAATAGACAACCGACACCAAGCCCGTCACCATCAGATGATCACTGGCTCTCTTCTTTGCAGCTGTTGATCATGGCTGACTCCCTCACTCACATCTGGCCTCTCCCTATGAGGCTACACTGTACATTACTTCCTAGGCCCCACCCTTTCAGTCCAGGCTGGCTTCTAACTTGCTTCATAGCCAAAGATGACCATGAACGCCTCCCTCTACCTTTTGTGAATGCTGAGACTGAAATCCCACACACAGGGAGGCAAATACTGAAGAGGACGAGGCAGGAGGATGTCCAGTTTGAGGCCAAGCCGAGCTGAAGGAAGTTTTCTGATTGAAAAAGGAACTAAAGAAACAATGTTAAAAAGAGAAAAGCTTAGCCAGGTGTGGTGTCTGCACTTTAAAGGCTGAGGCAGGAGGATGGCCATGTGTTGGAAGTCAGAATTGGCTATAGACTGAGAGCCTGTCTCAAAACACCACTCTCTGAAAAAAATGTGCAGTGGGGATCAACAGGAAATGGGAGCCGTTTCCTGACAGGATGCAGGCTGTGCGTAGGCCTTACTTCCGCATCTTAGTTGACCTCCCGTGTCCTTCACCAGAGACTCTCCAAGGCACTCACCTCTCTCTTTGGGATGAAATGGAGGCTGCTGGTCTCACCCAACCACAGGTGTGTTCGTCATCCACACAGCAGGTGAGTCCAGGTCACACTGGCTGGAAATGCAACTATGGAACAGCCAGGGAGAGCAGAAGCGTCTCAGGGTTGGATGAAGGAAGACTTGAATGTTGCCAACCTGGAGGCAGAGCCAAGTCCCCCGGGGCTCACTCTAAAGTGAGACTCCAGTCAGACCAGCATATGCACCTGCGGCCCCTTGTGATACGCTGAAAAGTGAAACTTGGAAGGCAGGTGGACTTTGGGCTCTGTTCTGATTTCTCTAGATCTCTGGGCACAGTTGTCACGTCGACACGCACCTCCGCCCCACACCCTGTTCAGCAGGCAGGTCACCTGCCATCTGGTAGCCACCCACATCATGGCTACCTTTGTCCTGCCCTCAAGGATTCCCCACCAAGGGCCAAGCTCCCCCTCAGAACAGGAGTCTGTGGGCCTGCGGAGTCAGGGGCATGCCTGTCTATCAAACACTCAACCTTCACCCTACTGAGGAGAAAACCATGTCCTGGAGTTGTAGGCTTTGGACTTTTACAAACTTACTTTTATTTGGGATTCTTTAATGCCTGTACCTCCCTTCCACCCCACCTACCCTAGATAGGAGAGAAAAGAGGTTAATGCGGCAGGGGGTGGGGTGGGGTCGGGGGCACGGGGGACAGGAGAAGTAGACCTTTTTTGACTCAGTTCCTGGGAGCGATGCCACTCTTAGTCACCAGGATTCCAGCAGACCCGTTAAACAGCAAACCAGCAACTCAGCAAAGGTGACTGCAACCACAGCATCCGGAACCTGGAGCAGCAGCCGAAACCCAGCACCTTGACGTGTTCTGTTGATCTGATGCCTTTTGATGCTAATTAATAAAAAGCCATCACACCTGGGCGTGGCGAAGGTTCCCTGGCTGCGGAGACAGAGAGGATCCTGGGGGAAAGGAGAGAGACAGGAGGAGAGGAGAGGAGAGGAAGGCCGCCATGGGTTAGATGGAAGAGAAGCACGTGGCTGGTGTGGATGGAGAATGCGGCCCAGATGAAGAACATGAGCAAGTATTTGGGGTTATGGATGGGAAGTAGCTTGATAGAAGTCATTAGAAGCAGACGGCGTGGGATTGGTGGGAAGTAGATTAGGGGATTAATGTCAGCCCGGCCCCAGATTAACTAAGGCTCTTTTAAAATATAACAAGTGTTTGTGTCTTGATTGATTGCTAACGGGTTATACTGCTGTAAAAATAGTTATAGGCCTAATGATAATAAACATTCTTAGGCCGTACTGGTAATTTAATGGCAATAGCGTTCTCTGGAGCATGTCTCTTTAAGAGCATCTCAGAGCAGACTGATGAACAGCCAAATGACGGAAACCCTAAAGCCCACAGCCCAGCCTCTTGTTTTGGGCTTTTTGTCCACTCAGAGTTTGTACTAGGATGTTTATCAGCTGGCCGAGACCATGCTCCTGAAAGAGGCAGTTCCTCTTCTAATGGGCAAACACCACGTGTCCCCTCACAAGTCTGTTTCACATGCCACACGTGGTATCAAAACAAAGACATGTTTTCATCCACTACATATCCCCATTTCTATTAAAAAATAAACTATATATAATAATAATAATATGTGAGAATTATCAGGTAAAAGTTACACCTACAAGGCCTGGCCCATTTGTATTTGACAATCTTGGGGAAAGTGTTCCACCATCTATCCTATCCTAGTGCCCAGAGTTTTTCTAAATCACTTTCTTCTTATAACTTACAGTTATCAACCTAAAAACATGGTTTTAGTCCCTAACAACTAAAGCTTAATTGTAATAATGCTATGACTATCTAGTCGTCAGCCCCATCAGAGACTTAAGAAGGAAATATTATGTAATATGTAGGAAGTGCAGGCAAGCAGCTTCCAAAAGTACAGAAATGACAGAGACAGTTGACTGCCTGGACAGTCACCAAAGGTTTTTCTGTATCGCTGGGGCATCTAATCTTCAGCCTACCAGCCCACAATATCTGACAGACTTTTTTATACTGCAGGAATTTTGAAGGACTGGCAAAGTTGGACAGTCAATTTCCCAGTGTCCTGCTTGGTCATAGTTTGGACAGTCAGTCTGCTATCAGCAGTAGAGATAAGAACAGTTTTTGGTCCAGTGGCTGTTCTGCTACATTTGTTTCTTTGATGCCCATCATCTTCATTAAAGTAGATTGGAGGTGCTGCCAGGAGCAGACGTGTCTCACTGTCAGAACAGCCCTTTATTGTTAAATTCCATATTGTGTAGATCTCTGAAGTGTTTGAAGACTATCTGTTAACCATAGTGTAAAATCATATCTATCTCTCCATCTATATCTAAATAGACAAACATTGCTTGTTTCTGCCAAACCTTGAAAACACATACAAGAGACTAAATAAAGCTTCTTTCTGCAATTAACTAAACCACCATCTTTTTAAAAATGGAACACAGGAAGAAGACAAAGCAAAAACCAAAAACTCCCTTCAGGTACAAGACATGAGAGAACCCTACGGCAAAGCTGTCATTTTGCTGACACCCTGAGACAGTTTCTTCTTCTTCTTCTTCTTCTTCTTCTTCTTCTTCTTCTTCTTCTTCTCCTCCTCCTCCTCCTCCTCCTCCTCCTCCTCCTCCTCCTCCTCCTCTTCTTCTTCTTCTTTGTTTTGTTTTTCGAGACAGGGTTTCTCTGTGTAGCCTTGGCTGTCCTGGACTTGCTTTGTAGACCAGGCTGGCCTCGAACTCACAGTGATCCCCTGCCTCTGCCTCCCGAGTGCTGGGATTAAAGGCGTGCGCCACCACGCCTGGCATGAAATAGTATCTTTACATCTTCACAACCTATAGTTTCCTCTGCAGCATTAGAAATTAAGTTACTTGTTATGCCCGAGCCACATATGGGTGCCGCCTGTAGGCTTTGAGCTTTTACAAATGACTTTATTTTGGGGGTTCTTTAATGCCTATATCTCCCTTCCAACCCACCTGCCCTACTCTTCTTCATCAAGATTCCAGCAGTCTCGTTAAACAGCAATGCAGTCCATTCAGCAAAGGTGACTGCAACCACAGCAGCTGGAATCCAGAGCAGCAGCCTGACCAGGGAACCTCAGAGTGTTCTTTGGAGCATTTTCCTCTAGGTGCATCTCAAAGCAGAGCAATGAACAGCCAAATGATGCAAAAGCAAAAAGCCAAGCCTCCGGTCTTGGGCATATATATACACACATATATATGCATATATATGTGTACACACACACGCACACACACACACGCACGCACGCACGCACGCACGCACACGCGCACACGCACACACGCACACATGCACACACGCCCTGGCAAGAGACAGTTCCTCTTCTAGTGGACAAAAACCATGAGTCCTCTCACAAGTCTGTTTCCAGTGGACAAACACTGCACACCCTCACACAAGTCTGTTTCACACCCCACACTTGGGATCAAAACAAAAACATGTTTACATCCACTGCCTGGCAGCCATGATGTCACAGGAGCCTCAGAGCAGCTGAGACAGCCCAATCTGGCTTTCTTTGCCGGGCGTGGTTGTGCACTCCTTCAATCCCAGCACTTGGGAGGCAGAAGCAGGTGGATCTCTGTGAGCTTGAGGCCAGCCAGCCTGGTCTACAAAGTGAGTCCAGGACAGCCAAGACTACACAGAGAAACCCTGTCTGGAAAACCAAGCAAACAAACAAAGAAACAAAAAAAGAAAAGAAAAAGAAAACTTTTCAGCAGAGATGTGCCACTTAAAGTCCCTTAGAACTGAAGAGAGCCAAGAGACTAAAAAGAAAGCAAGAGGAAGAGGGCAAGAGGTAGGGAGGGGGGCATAGAGAGAGGTGGGAAGAGAGAGAGGAGGGAGAAAGGAAGGAAAGATAGAGAGGAAGAGACAGAGGGAGGGACGTCAGTGGTACTTGACACTTCTGGATGTTTAAGTTGCGGACTTGGTGGTCCTTCCCTCTGGCATCCACCAGTCTGTCAGCTACAGAACTCTGCACTGTTGGGTCTATTGCGGTCCTATAATCCAAAAAGGTTCTGACCAGTTTCCTCTGAATGTTTAAATTTTACTTAAAAATTTAATTTATATTCGAATTGACTTTATGAGAGTTTACACGTCTGAATTACTCACCAATTACTGTTTTCTGAAATGATAAAATTGATTTTGCTGCAGATACAAGCAAGGTGCTAATGTGGGGAATTGGGGGGGGGGGAACCACAGGGTCCCCAACCCTTCAAACTCCCCAGGATCACAGAGAACCAGAGTCCAGTCCAATACTTCATTTCTGTCCCTAGAAATAAGAACTCACCTACTGGTCACACCGTCCTGTGAGGGAAGAGCCTCCGGGAGCTCAGAGGCCTGCCCGCGGTCACAGTTAGCCAGGCCATCTGTCCCCTTCTGCCCACGGCTCCCTCCACTGACCCTGGAATGCCCAGCTGACCCTAGAGCTTCACGTTGGAGTATTATGTAACGGGAATCGGCCAGTCCCCTGTCTCAAAGCTGACTCATTGCTGCCTGTCCGAAGAGGCTTCCCCAAAGGAACAAACCAGAGAAGTGCGACCTTCAACATTTCAGGCATTTGGGTTCATGTCACTCTGCGAATAAGAGAAGCGCCCTAGTATTGATAAAACACTAAAAGCAAAGCTTACCGTGTACAAGCCCCGCATTTGCACCCCGAAGCCCAAACATTTTTATTGGCACCCTTGGTTGCTGTTTGCCATCTTGATCCACCAGGCCCCCCACGGCGCCATCAGTGAAATGCACCCCAATGGTGACAGTTCCACCTGTGACCAGTAGGTGGCGGGCAAGATGTTCTTGTTTCGAGGTGGCGGAAGTGACTGGCACAATTTGGGTAAGGTTTGAAGAGCTGTGCCCCAAAGCCTTACAAATAATCAACTCTCAGTCCATCATCTTATCAAACTGTGCTTCTGTATTTCATAGTGAACTCAATCCAGAGCCTGGGAAATGGGGACAGGAGTAAAACCAACCAGCTGCTGTCACCACCACAAGACCCCAAAGACACCAGAGGATTCACAGGACCAAAGCTTTGCTGCGGGTGGGGAAGATGGAGCGACGGGGGAGCGTCTGCATCACCAGCTTCAGAACTTCTGTCTGCCATGTTTCCTGGCCCGGCACTCTTAAAGCACACCTCAAAACCCATCAATTCTTCCCAGAGAGTCAACGAAGAGTAGATAACTCAGGCCTAAGTGCCCCAACCATCCCAAGGCTTTGGAGGAGTCAGGAGCATCGTCAGGGAGGACGGCGCGCGGGCTGGAAGGCGGCAGGGATTGTCAGGGAGCACAATGCTCCGGTTGGAAGGCTGCAGGTGGCTGATAGTTCACTCAGGGCTGTAGCGGAAGGAGGTTTAAGTATTGGGATACTATTTTCAACATTAGGATAACAGTTACTTGTAAATACATAGAGAACAAGGAAAACTTAGTTATCAGGGAGAAAGGAAAATTGTATCTCAGAGACTATAATCTCTTCATTAAACCCAGATTGCTGGAATGGGGAATAAATAGCAGCTGTTTAGCTTTGTGAGTACAAGTGAGTTTAACAAACTGTCTGGGTCTGATTTCATACTGCGGGTAGGAAGGCCTGATGACGCCACCTAAAGACCTGCGTAACTGATAAATTCAGTAATGTAGCGTTCCCCGTGCATCAGCAACAGATTTCCTAAGAGAGAAACTGTGAAAGGAATCCAACATTCAATAACCACGATTCTCTGCAAACTTAAAACAAACAAACAACAACAACAAAGTATTGATGAAAAAAACTGAAGAAGCCAGGCTTGCTGGTGCCCTGTAACCAGCCTCAGCTTGATGAAAACCACAAGTTGACAGCTGCCCAGGGCCACAGACCAAGGCCTAGGCCGGACTGGATGACATCCTGCTCAGGATTACACCATAGCTCTTTGCTGGGGTTATGGCTCAGGGGTGGAGCACTTCCCTGGCATGAGGTGAGGCCCTAAATGTGATTCCCTACTATTCAAATAAATAAATTAAACAAAAACAAAAAGAATCCAAAGAAGATTCAGAAATGAGAACACTTCCCATGTTCACGGTTTGGGAGAATTAATATTGTCAAGATGTTATTCCGTTAAAGGGAATTTAATGGCTCAGTGTCGTCTCCATCAAAACAGCCACGGTATTCTACACAGAGATAGAAAATCTTATCCTAAATTTTACACAGAAACATCAAAGACCCCAATATCCATGGCAATCTATAGCAAAAAAAAAAAAAAAAAAGCAGATTGGGGTATGAAACTGAGCAGCTCCTGACACGGGGCGGGGCGGGGGGGGGGGGAGGAGAAGGATGCTAAAATGGAAGCTGGGGCGGGGTGGGGGCGGGGAGAGGGGTGGGGGAGAAGGGGGGCGGTCTGCAGAGCTCAGGCCAGACAAACCTAAAATGTACTGAAGCCCAGGACTGATTTGGGTGCCCTGTGGGAGCGCTCGTAGCCTGGAACTGTGGGAGAGTCAGAGTGGGAGTGAAGACAGTCCGCAGGCTGACAGACAGGCATGCAGATAGATGGACGACAAATATATCCACACACATTCAATAATTTTTGTATGATTCCCATGCACGTCTGAGGCCCAGTACTCCCACCCCGCGGCTTCTTGAACGCACATTTTTGAGTGTGGGCTCAGACTTTGTGGTTTTGGTGGCAGAGAGGGCGGCGCGCCTGTGTCATGCGGTGGACAAGCTGTCACAGGCTTGGACATGGGCGACACGGGTGATATTCCTAGCAGAAGTTCCTTCGCGTCCTTCCGGCTCTGTCGGAACTGTGACATCAGTGGGACTTCCCAGAGGCTTCTGAGCACTTTAAGTTAAAAGTCCACCCTGACCAATGTCCTGCCAGCCCTAAAGGTACACTTCTGAAGGAACCATGACGGAGGCTCATCGCAATTTAATTTAGTCACCGAGAAAACATCCTTCAGGTGGCTTCAGAAATCCCCTCAGACACGCAGGAAGCTAGACTTTGGGACAACGGGAAACCACGGACGGTGTCCAAATAGCGACTGTCCCCCCCTCCGCCCCCTCCCCACCACAGAAAAGGGGAACCGAGAGTCAGTCTCTGAAGCAGAACCAATCAGCGGACAGGAACTAGGCAGCGTCACGAGGAGAACCAATCAGCGGTCGGGAATTAAGTAGCGTCACAAGTTGCTGAGTAGCACCGCGTATTTGGAAGTACTCTAAACTTACCACGCACAAGAACATGGCATTACAGACGCTAGCAAAAGATAAATGCAAAAAGACTGAGTTAGCTGCATTTGGCTCCGAAAAAGGAGGTCAGCCTGCAGCATGGAATTGTAGCATCACCCTCGTGGCTAGTGACCCAGGGTTAATGTCAGACGTCCAAGCCCCTGGCGCCATCAGCAGTCCGCAGGGTGGCCAGCCTCCTGGTCTGTGAGGGTCTCTATACGGCCCTGTGGAGACCCAGTCTTTATCTGATTGACATCAAACTGCTAACTCAGCTCCCGACGGGCACCTTCGCTGCTCCGTGGCTTCTCACTGGGTGTTTAGTCCCTTCTGTGAATAGCTAATTTTTTTTCTGCGTGTTAGACAATGTTTTTTAGAAACAGGAGGTGCGAAATCTCCTAACTTTTCAGAGTCTCTAGGGAGAATCTCAAAATACACTTTTGGCTCCACACCGTAATCCGTGTAAGACAGCCCGCTGACCCCGGCTGCAGGGAGGTAAGGCCCTGCTGTGGGCACCGCTTTACTGTTCCCGGCGGAGTAAGCTGTGCCCACCATTCCTTAGCGGTGACCTCCACACTCAACCGAGGCTTCACCCTCAGGTCACAGCCTGCCTAGTGTCCTCTCCAGGCCATGACGGAAACAGGAGGAGGGACCCTGTACAGTCCATGAGTCCATTGCTTACAGAGTTCGCTGCCCGTTTTCCAGACCTAGCGTCCACCTCTCTGTAGTCTGTGGGTCCTTGGGACTCAGGTTGTTTCCAAGGGTTCTCAGAAAGCAAAGGAAGCCAGTGGTCCTGGAATCTTGGGTCGAGTTGACCCTGATTCCACGTCCTGTAAAAGCAGTCTTCCCGCCGGGCGTGGTGGCGCACGCCTTTAACCCCAGCACTCGGGAGGCATAGGCAGGCAGATCGCTGCGAGTTCGAGGCCAGCCTAGTCTACAAAGTGAGTCTAGGATGGCCAAGGCTACACAGAGAAACCCTGCCTCGAAAAACAAACAAAACAAAACAAGAAGTCTTTCCAGCCATCACAAGCAGGTACAATACACATTTTCACATTAGCGATTTTTTATTTATTCTACCTTCACTAGTGTGTTTCAGACAGAACTTAGATTGGGGTAAAGGAGCGCGTATTTGACCAACATCCCATAACTCTTGAATTGTTTTGTTGTTATTGCTGTTCAGTTTGTTTAAATACTTTGTTTTTTGAATAAATGGGGAAATTTCTTCTTGAAGAAAATTACTTCTTGAAACGTTAAGTGGGGAATTTGATATTAAGTAGTGTAGTCAGTTGTATGGGACCTATTTGCAAGAATCCTTCCCTTAGCAACAGATGTGTCAGCCTGAAGCATTTTTCTGATTGGCTACAACTTTAGATTTTAATCTCACAGAGCATTTGTTACTTCTGCCTCAGTCTGCGATCTCTTCTGAGCCCACCAAACACCCAGGAAGAAAATGGCCACAGCCGGAGTCGTGGTGTTAAGACTTTTCTTCGCGGCTGTCCTGATGAGCTCCCAGAGGGCACGGGCTATCAAAGGTAAGAGGTGATAAAAGCAGAGTCAGGGACACGGGACTGCAGGAGGCTTCGGAGAAAATGAACGGTGGGCAAACAGAAAACAGTGTGTGGACTAAAAAGTAAGGCACCGCGTAAGCCTAAGTGTGGAGGTCGTGAAGCAGTTATAGTGTGTGTGTGTGTGTGGGGGTTCTTCCTTCCAAAGTAAACCGAGTCAGGCTTAGTTGGGCAAGAGGAACTGAGGTGCTGACGAGGACCGCGGTCTCAGCAGAGGCCCAACTGTGGGGCTCTGGGAAAGCAGCTTTCCAGAGAAGCAATGGTCTCCTCACCCCCTCCACGTTGCTTGTTCTCCTCGTCAATCATAACAGACTAACTATGTCCCACAAACGCAGCCACAGTCTAAGCACTGGCTACATAAAGGTCAAGTTTCCAGGTCACCCCAGGGGCGCCCCTTCTCACAGAGGTAGCCTTGGAGCGCGTTTAGTGCTCTGTAGCATTGCAAGGTCCCGGTCTTAGTCTGGACACCTCAGGCTCCACTTCTGTCTCTGAGGGTCAGGTCCTTCCCTCCTTCCTTCCCTCCTTCCTTCCCTCCTTCCTTCCTTCCTGGTGAAAGCAGGTTTCTGACCACAAAATGTTAGCAGTGTTGTTAGGGGCCTGATGAGGTGCTGGGAAAGCGCTTGTCTCAGGCCGACCCTGGTAGAGCGGGACTCACAGCAGAGCTGTGACTGGAAACTCACAGGTGAGGTAGACTGTGATCTGCTCAGATCACAGGGTAGGTAAAGATGTCTGGTGTCACGACTGTACTTGGCTCCAGACCTCCTCATCCATCCTTTCAGACAGCGCCCCTGGCTTCAGAGAGTACAGTGTCAGGAGATGGAGAAGCTGCTGTGTGCTGACCTAAGCGACTTAACGCCATACAACAGGAGCGCGGGGGCTTCTTATGCATGGCTGCTCTGCTAGCCACAGGCTCTAGATTTCTTTTCTTTCTTTCTTTTTTTAAATATTCCATTTTATTTTATTTATTTTTCTTTCTTTAAAATTTAAAAAAAATTTATTCACTTTACATCCTGACTGTAGCCCCCCTCCCTCGTCTCCTCCCTGTCTCATCCTCCTCCCTCCACCTCCTCCCATAGTCCTCAGAAAGGGGGAGCCCTCCTCCCTTATCATCTGACCCTTGGGCTGCCTGCATCCTCTTCCTCTGTGGCCTGGCAAGGCAGCTCTGCCAGGGGGAAGTGATCAATATGTGGGGGCCAGAGTCCATGTCAGAGGCAGCCCCCTGCTCCCCATATTATGGAACCCACAAGGAGACTGTGCTGCCTATGGACCACATCTGAGCCGAGGGTCTAGGTCCTCCCGGGCATGCTCCTTAGCAGGCACCGAGATGCACAGGCAAACTTTGGGGTGGAATGCAGGGAGTGTTATGGAAGAGTTTGGGGACAGAAAGACCTGGAGGGGACAGGAGCTCTACAAGGAGACCAACAGAGCCAACAAATCTGGACCCAGGAGACCCTGCAGAGACCGATGCACCAAGCAAGGGCCTCTAGATTTCTAAAGCCGTGAAGTTACTAAATACCCACTCAAAACTCAGCCTCTCCGCCAAGGCTCAAGCAACATTGCAGAAGTCAGGGCGGGACTAATGTGAGAGGCAGGGGATGGGCAGGGCTGCCGTGCTGCACACATAACGTCAGCGGCTGTGCTTACTGCACAAGACCGTCACAGGCCAGTTAAAACAACGCAGCACTGGCGGGGGCGGGACTCTTGTGGTCCTCATCCTAGCTGAGGAGCCTTGCCTGAGGGACGGGGGCGGGGCTCCTGACCCTGGCTCAGGGACTGTTGACAGTTGATGCCTGCTGAAAGTTAGTTTTCCTTTGGTATGTGTGTTGGGTGTGGCCACTGGTGGGCGGGTCATGCTCCAGTGAGTAACACCATACCCTCATACGTGTGGACAACACTAATTTGACTTAGTGCGTTAACAAAGACGGCTATGCTGAGGGTTCCCTTCTTTCTCATCTCCCTGCTTGGCTCAGTACGGATGTCGGGATGTCCATCACCCAGACTGTGTCCCTTCCCTGACCCCCTCCCCCTCCTAAGCTATTCTCTTTGCCCCAGTGGTCGTCCATCACCGCCTGCCCAAACGCAGGTGGATTCTTCATCCTCCCCCTCCTCCATTTCCCTCCCTAATTTCCTTTCCTTTCTTTTCAGCGGAACACACCATCATCCAGGCGGAGTTCTATCTTTCCCCGGACGAGAAAGGAGAGTTTATGTTTGACTTTGACGGTGACGAGATTTTCCATGTGGACCTTGAAAAGTCACAGACCATCTGGAGACTGGAAGAATTTGGGCAGTTCGCCAGCTTTGAGGCTCAGGGTGCATTGGCCAATATAGCTGTGGACAAAGCTAACCTGAAAATCATGAGACAGCGTTCCAACAACACTGCAAACCCTAACGGTACTCGCCTGTCCTCCGCATCCCGTCCTCCCAGATGCGGGAACTCACAGCTTTAAAAAAGATGCAAATCATCTCAGGGTGCTGTGGCTTTCCCTTCTGAGACCTAAGCTTGCTCAGCACAGCAAACCCAATTCTTAGGCCAGAGGCCCCGGGATTTCAGGAGTCTGCGCCTTTTTTTCTTCTTCTTCTGTTGTTGGAGTCTTGGCTTTATTTCTCCACTATCATTCATGATGTCATAGCCCCAAGTCTACACAGGGGAAGTTAGGAACTGGGGTGGGGTGGGGGTGGGAGTGGGTGGGTAGCTGGGAATCCCAGACCTCAATAGTGGCTCCAAAATGTCAGATCTGGAAATTGGATGGCATGACAGCTCCTTGAGGCACAGGTTTAGAGTCATGAGGCAGAGCTGCACCACAGGCCTGCATGGGAGGAGAGGAACACGCTGAGGGGATGAGAGCTAATTCATGCCATGTCCCCCACAGTACCCCCAGAGGTGACCGTGCTCTCCAGAAGCCCAGTGAGCCTGGGGGAGCCCAACATCCTCATCTGCTTCATCGACAAGTTCTCCCCTCCCGCGGTCAACGTCACCTGGCTTCGGAATGGACAGCCTGTCACCGAAGGCATGTCAGAGACTGTGTTCCTCCCGAGGAATGACCACCTCTTCCGCAAATTCCACTATCTGACCTTCCTGCCCTCCACAGAAGATTACTACGACTGCAAGGTGGACCACTGGGGCCTGGAGGAATCTCTGCTCAAGCACTGGGGTAAGGTGTCCTGCTGCGATGCTGGAGTCTGGACCCTGAGCGCTCACAGCACACGGGTGGGAACACACCTCACAGGCCTGGGGCCTCAAGTTCAGTTCCCAGCACCACAAACTAACAGAGTTCAGTGTTTAACACTGATCGAGGTTTATACACCTCTATTCTCTCACCAGGGTCTTCCACTTTTGAAAAAAAAAAAAAAACATACGTGTGTGTGTGTGTTGCCTGCGCATGTCCGTGTGCACGGTGCAAATGCCTAGTGCCCCTGTAGACTGGAAAAGGGCGTCAGAAACCCTGCAACTGGAGCTATGGACAGTTGTGACATGGCGCTGGGGATTAAACCCAGGTCCTCTGCAAGAGCAGCCAGTGCTCTAACCACTGAGCACCTCTCCAGCCCCGGGTGTCTTTCTTTTTTTCTTTTTCTTTTTTTTAAATTAATTTATTCTTGTTACATCTCAATGTTTATCGCATCCCTTGTATCCTCCCATTCCTCCCCCCCCATTTTCCCATTATTCCCCTCCCCTATGACTGTTCCTGAGGGGGATTACGTCCCCCTATACATTCTCATAGGGTATCAAGTCTCTTCTTGGCTACTTGCTGTCCTTCCTCTGAGTGCCACCAGGTCTCCCCCTCCAGGGGACATGGTCAAATGTGAGGCACCAGAGTACGTGAGAAAGTCGTATCACCCGGGTGTCTTTCTTACAATGCTATTTCTACCACAGAAACTGGCATCCCCTCTGCTTTATTTCCCCCCTCCCCCAACAGAGTTTGAAGAGCAAACCCCCCTCCCAGAAACTAAAGAGAATGTGATGTGCGCTCTCGGGTTGCTCGTGGGTCTCGTGGGCATCGTCGCCGGGGTCGTCCTCATCATCAAGGGCATGAAAAAACGCAACAACACTGCAGACCGCCGCCAAGGAGCCCTGTGAGCTGCCCAGAGGTGGGTCTGGCGCGACTGTCTGCTGGAAGGAGGCAGGAGGAGGGGTGTGTGGTGCCTTTAAGAGAAAGGGCTGGGAAAAGCTGTGCCTCTTAAGCAAGCCTTGGCACCAGATGGTACCCCAAACCTTCAGGGTCGGTGGTCCATTCTACGGGTGTTCCTGGGCCACATTTTGGGTGTTGGAAGTTTTCTTCAGCTGCGTCCTTGTGACTTGGGGAAGTTAGTGTCAGGCCCCGGCTTGTCCCAAGGCGGCAGCCAAGGCTCCCGAGGCTGAATGAAGCCTTTGGAGTTAGGCTCGTGGGCCCACGGCACCAACCGGAAGTCTCCTGATGCTTTTGCCTGAGAGAGGCTTCTAAAGGGATCCAGGAAGAGGTGAGGCAAAACAGGGTTTTCAGTTCATGGTGGGATCAACATTTACGGACTTCTCCAGTGTCAAATGACCAGGAGGGTCCAGGAGGGAAACTGAGGCACTCTCAAAACTTATCCTGAACTCCTGGTGACTGTGTGTCCCACCACAGGTGATGTCTTCAGTAAAAGCTCAACGAAGAAACTCGGTGTGACAGCGTCTGAGGCCACCCCTCTCTCAGTTGCTCGCTTCAGTGGAGATCGCGTCTTCTGCCACCTCCAGCCTTAAGCCTCAAGGATGACAGCGGGTTCTCTGGCTGTCTCCTTTCTGTATCTGGTTTCCTTTTCCCATCATTTTTGGTCACCATGCAATTCCCCTGTGATGACCGTCACAGAGTTCTTCCTCTGCCGTGGAACTTTCTGAGCGCGGGGGCATCTTCTGTCCACTTAAGGCTTGCCATTTCCCCAAACTCTGTGTTTTTATACAAATAATAAACATCTTGGATGGGTTGTGAAGTGGTTTCCGTGTCTGAGCCAGTTCTTGGTGGAGAGGAGGGGGCCCGAGGAACGTGTGTGCTTCCTCCACGTCTGAATGCCGAGGACCTTTCACAGGCTCTGGGGTGGATCAGAAACCCAAGCTCGCTAGGGCTTTAAGCACCTGCTGTTGCTTGAAGACTTGTCCATCTGGTAGACCACAGAGCGGGACTGCTGTACAGCGGACTCAGGGTTGTGGGGGGGTCTGTGGGGGAGCTGGAGGGGGGGCCTGAGGGTGAGTGTGACCTTTCCCCTCCCAAAGGATGTTTTAAGAGATTCAGCATGCAGAGATGGAAAACATTAATGGGAGTAGTGTATATGAGTGTGTGGGGGTGTGTGTGGGTGTACAAATGTGTGTGAGTGTGTGTGAGTGTGAGCATATTTATGTGCAAGTGTGTGCAAGTGTGTGAGTGTGAATGTTAATGTATGTGAGTGTGTGAGTGTGTGAGTGTGTGAGTGTTAAGTGTATGTGAGTGTGTATGTAAGTCATGAATTCTAGAAGTGTGAGAAGCTGGCAGGGGGATGACAGGAGAAGCTGGAGGGGAGGGGAGTGTGAAAATGATGTGATACACAAATACAGTGCACTCAGGTGTGAACTCCCCAAATACATTTTTTAAAAGGAGAGATTGAGAGTCAGTCTTTGGCTCCTGAGATGGCCTTTATGCATATCGTCAGGAGAAGAAGTCTCAAATCTGAGGGCCTGGCCTTGGATAACAGTGAGAAAGACATAGGCGGGCAGCTGTGGGGAGAGCTGAGAGCAAGCTGAGGAGATCCGCACGTACAGACGCTGGTCTGGTCAGCGGCCCCACTGCAGGACGTGGCCAGGAGACGCTGAGGGCCAGGGCTGGGGTGAGGTGGTGAGTCTGGCCGCAGAAGTAGGTGAGCAGGTCCCAGCCCCAGGGCTCTGCTGCCTGGTCTGGTCCACCGGGTTCCATTTCTGTTATTGCGACAAACACTCTGGAAAGCAACTGGTGCAAGATGGAGTTTATCTGTTCACAATTTCAGACTCTGGCCATATCTGCAGTAAAGTCAGGGCAGAAACATAAACGTCTTACAATCCTCAGTCAAGAGAGCAGAGAGAGTGGATGTGGGGAGTGCAGGCACCGAGCCGTCCAGAGAACATCAGAGACTTAAATCCAGCGATATTATTAAAACTTACATAGAAAGGCCAGAGTGTTTCAACATTTAAGAGTCAGTTCATGCAATTCACATTAATTGAGAGACATAAAAGAAAACAAAATAAAACACTTGACAACCCAGATAGACTCATTTAAATAAATTGTGGTAGAATTTAGCTCTTGCTCTTAAAACTGTTTTTTTCTTTCTCTTTTTCTTTTTTCTTTTCTTTCTTTCTTTCTTTCTTTTTTTAAAGAGCTGATTTCTTTATCTGTAATAAAAAGCAGCTTTCCTACTTTTCACGTCAGGGACAGAAAATTCAAAATGTTCCCACTTGGTATCTAGAGTATTATGGTACCGGGCAGTGGAAAAGTGGCAAAACCATCATCATCATCAACAACAAAAGGACACATCATTGCTATCAGCTCCTCTGGGCCTTACCAGGTACCTAGGAAGAAACGAACAAGCCAGACAAATGCATAGTATTAATAAGAAATTTAATAATGAAGGGTACAAAGTCACTGTAAATAAAATTGTGCCAGAAACAAATGAAAACAGGCAAGCAGATAATACTTTGAACAATAGTATTTAAAAATGCCAGATATTTTCTGCAGGCTGGTGAGAAGAAAACTTCGCGTCTGCACACACATGCACATGCCATTTCAGTTTTATGTGTACCGGAGGCCCAAACGCCGACTGTTCAGACAGCACTAACAACACATGGGAAGACTTTGGTCTGGAAAACTGTAAAACATCACTGGGGAAAATGAACACTGCTCCATGGGGGAGCAGCCTGGGGGACGGCGAGACTGAAAGCATCCAAGACATTCGCTCCAAACTGCTCTGCAAATAGGAAACTGCTCTGAGAAATCAGAGCAAGTCTTATTCATGTTTTTCACTTGCTGGTTTGTATCTGTTCCTGATCTCCGTTTAGCCATCTGGGGAATCATTAAGCTGTATTTAAACTCCACATGTAAACTGTGAGGTTTTTATCACATAGGGAAATTACTGCGGGGGGAAAAGTGAAGCTGTCGACTTGTGTTAAACACAACTGACAATCACTCTCAGCTTATCAAATTCCTACCAGAAAATCTAATTTATGTAAATAATACATGATAAAGCTTAAGATATGCACAACGGAGATCTCGAATTTGTCCTAAAATAAGGAGTCCTCTGTGTAAATTCCCCGCAGCAGTCACAACACTGAAATAGACTTCTGAGCTGAGGGCTCGCTTCTCGGATTTACTTCTGAAACTAACTCTCCAAATCTGAGTGAAACTGACACTCAGCGTCTTGCTCTGTGCATGTCCACGGAGGACAGATGTCCAACGTTTGAACCGATTCTCAAGTCCTCTCTGACCTCATCCAGACAGTTTCTAGATCATGACTTCTGTGGTGATTAGCAGTGTGGTGCTTTGGAAGAAAATGGCCCAATAGGATCACAGGGAACACAAGTTATTAGGAGGCGTGGCCGTTTGGAGCAGGCGTGGCCATTTGGAGTGGGCGTGGCCTTTTTGGAGAAAGTGTGTGACAGGGAGCTAGCTTTGAAGGCTCAGATGCTCAGGCCACTTCTGCTGCCTGCCGATCTGGATGTAAAACTCTCAGCTCCTTCTCCTGCACCATGTCTGCCCGCACTCCACCATGATTCCCGCCATGGTGATAACAGAGTAAATCTCTGAACTGTAAGCCAGCCCCAGTGAAATGTTTTCCCTTATAAGGGCTGCTGTGGTCATGGTGTCTCTTTCCAGCAACTGAGCCCCAAGATAAGCAAGAAAGAGCTGATTACTCTTTTGGCCTGTTTCCCGTTGTATACTTTATTATCACACTCATGTCAATCTATATTGTTGATTGGGTGATTAGAAACTGTCTTTAAATTTTTTTAATTAAAAGTTTAAGCCAGCCCACCGTGATCAAGTCGGCTTCATCCAGGAGATGTAGGCTGGTTCGCCATGTGAAAAGCTGTCAATTTAATCCACCATATAAACAAACTGAAAGGAAAAAACACACACAATCATTTCATCAGATGCTAAAAAAAAAGCCTTTGACAAAATCCAACATGATAAAAAGTCTTGTAGAAATCAGGGCTGCAAGGGACAGATCTAAACATAATAAAAGCAATTTATAACAGGCCGAAAGGCGACATCAAATTAAATGGAAAGAAACTTGAAGCAATTCCACTAAAATCAGGAACGAGACAAGGCTGCCCACTCTCTCCATAGCTGCTCAGTATAGCACTTGAAGTCCCAGGGGAACCAATGAGAAACAGATAAAGGGGATGCAAATTGGAGAGGAAGAAGTCAAAGCACCCCTATTCGCAGATGATAGGGTGGTATTCGTATGTGACCCCCCAAATCCTACGAGGAAACACCAGAACTGGTAAACACCTTCAGCAAAGTGGCTGCACAGAAGATTAATTAGGGAAAAAAAGCAGTTCTCCTGTATACAAATGGCAAACAGGCTGAGAAAGAAGTTAGGGAAACATCACCCTTCACAATAGTCACGAAGGATATAAATTATCTTGGGGTGACTCTAACCAAGCAAGTGAAAGAACTGCACAGCAATGACTCTAAGTCTTTGATGAAAGAAATTGAAGAAGATACCAGGAAATGGAAAGTTCTCCCATGATCTTGGATTGGTAGAATTAACATAGTAAAAATGGCCATCTTACCAAAAACAATCCGCAGATGCAACAAAACCACCATAAAAATCTTTGTCAACAACTCTTTAATTAATTATTTAATTTTATTATTATTACTTCCATCCTGACCCAAGCCCCCTCCCTCCCTTGTCTCCTCCCAGTCCCGCCCTCCCTATCTCTTCCATCACTAATTCTTTACAGAATTATTGCTCTTGAAAGAGCAATCCTCAACTTCGTATGGAAAAGCAAAAGCCTAGGACAGCTAAACAATCCTGCACAATAGAGGGACATCTGGATGTATCACCACCCTGCTACAGAGCTATAGTAAGAAAAACCTCACGGCATTGGCATAAAAGCAGACAGCTTCATCAATGGAATCAAATCAAAGACCCAGATATAAATCTACACACCCATGGATACCTGGTTTTTTATAAAGAAGCCAAAATTATGAAACAGAAGAAAGCATCTTCAACAAATGAAGAAGATGGCAAACACACACACACACTTATCACTCTGCACAAAGTTCAAGTCCAAGTGGATTAAGGACCTCAGCGTAACCAGATACACCGAACCTGGGAGAAGAGAAAGAGAGATAGGAGAGCCTTGAATGTGTTGCCTCAGGAGATGACTTCCTGAACAGAACACCAGTAGTGCAGGCTCTAAGATCAACAGTTAACAAATGGGACTTCGTGACCCTGAAAGCTTCTGTAGAGCAAAGGGAACTGTCAGAACGGCGTTGATTCTCACCAGCCCCACATCTGGCAGACAGATTATTTCCGAAATGCATAAAGAACTAAAAAAAGCCAGACATCAACAAACCAAAGAATCCAATTAAGAAATGGGGCACAAATGTAAACACAGAACTCTCAACAGAGGAATCCCAAATGGACAAGATCATTAGCCACTGGAGAAACACAAATAAAAATGACTCTGAGATTCCATCTTTCACCTGACAGAATGGCTAAGATCAGAACCCCAAGCACACTCATGCTGGTGAGGGTGTGGAGCGAGGGGACACCCCTCGATTGCTGGTGGGAGTGGTTTGCGCAGTCTCTTTGAAAATCAATTTGGCAGTTTGTCAGCAAACTGGCAATCAATCTACCTCAAGACCCAGCGACACCACTTCTGGGTATAAACATAACAGACAGTCCATCCTATCCCAAAGATACTTGCTCAACTACGTCCAGGCAGAGAGCCGCCTGCCTCTGCCTTCTGGAGTGCTGAGGTTACAGGTATGTGCCACCATGCCCAGCTAGCAGCTTTATTTATAATAGTCAGAAGCTGGAAACAACCTAAGTGTCCCTCAACTGAAGACTGGATGGAAAAAACATAGTACACCAGGAAACTTGCAGGCAGATGGAAGGAACTAGAAAAGATCATCCTGAGGGAGGTAACCCGACCCATAAAGACACACATGGCATGTACTTACTTATAAGTGGACATTAGCCATAAAGTGCAGGGTAACCATGCTACACGCCACAGACCCAAAGAAGCCAAGTAACAAGGAGGGCACAAGGCAGGGCGCTTGAATCTCACAGAGCAGAGGAGACAGATTAGACATTGGGGCGGATGGGGGTGTGTGGGACCAGCTGCGGGGAGGACAGTGGGAGAGAGTACTGGGAGAAATTAGTGGAATGGAGGGGCCATCCCTGGAGGAGCTAGAAACCCAGGGTGATGGAAACTCCCAGGAATCCATGAGAGTGACCCCAGCTAAGACTGCTAGCAATGGGGACGTGGAGCCTGAGTCAGCCATCTCCTGTAGCCAGGCGGGACCTTCATGGACGGATTGGACAGCAACCCAGCCACAAAATATTAGACACAATGTGTCCTGCCTACAAGATGTGCAGGGGTAAAGATGGAGCAGAAAT
The DNA here is from genome assembly GCF_903995435.1 of Acomys russatus. Classification (NCBI taxonomy): domain Eukaryota; kingdom Metazoa; phylum Chordata; class Mammalia; order Rodentia; family Muridae; genus Acomys; species Acomys russatus. The sequence goes on from NC_067147.1 coordinate 61,215,957, forward strand.
TGAGGGAGTGGCCAACAATGACTGGTCCAGCCTGAGACCCACGCATGAGAGGGAGCCCTCGCGACACTGTTCCTGATATTCTGCTGTGCTGTGACAGGAGCCTAGCGTAACCGTCCTTGAGAGGCTTCACCCAGCAACTGATGGGGACAGACACAGAGACCCACAGCCAGACAGTAGGCGGAGCTTGGGGGATCGTGGAGGGGTCAGGAGGAAGGACTGTAGGAGCCAGAGGGGTCAAGGACACCACAGGAAAACCTACAGAATCAACTACCCTGGGCCCATAGGGGCTCACAGAGACGGAACTGCCAGCCAGAGAGCATGCGTGGACTGACCTAGGCCCTCTGCACACATGTAACAGCTGTGCAGCTGGGTCTTCACTGGGACCCCTGACTGCACTGCCTGTCTGTGGATCCCTCTCCCCTAACTGGGCTGCCTCCTCTGGCCTCAGTAGGAGAGGATGCGCCTAGACCCACTACAACCTGATGGGCCAGGGATGGTTGATATCCACGGGAGAAGGGGGGAAGGGCAGATGGGGGAGGGGCGGGGAGGGACTGGAAACAGGATGGAGGGAAGCTGGGATAAGGGTGTAAATAAACAAGTTAATAAAAAAAGTTTAAGCCAGCTGGGCGTGGAGGCACACGCTTTAATCCCAGCACTCCGGAGACAGAGGCAGGTGGATCTCTGTGGGTTCGAGGCCAGCAGGGTGTACAGGGTAGCCAGGGCTACGTGAGTAATTACAGTGGAGAGCATGCTGTTTCACTTACACACACACAGAGAACTCCTGAACTCAGCACACGTATCACCTCACATGTGACTAAAGGAGAGCCATGCTGTGGGGACGTAACCATTGCTTTCTGTTTTCTGTAACTTGTCCTCAAAACATTGTTTGTGGAACATGTGATAAGGAATCCTGTCACAGGACAGCCTCACAGATAAACGGCAGGACAGGACACGGTCTGGGCAGCCATCAGGGAGCACGGAGCCAGGAGGAGCCAGGTCCTGGGAAAGTTCTGTCAGCTCAGGAGTCCTGCAGAGCACAGGGGACAGTGTGTGTCCAGACCTAACTCTGTAGGGGCTTCTCTGACCACCCAAGGCCTCTCCTGACAGCGCGGCAGTGAGCAGAGCGGAACTTCTCACGCCAGAGTCAGTGCTGCTTCAGTGAGGGCGGGAACAAGGCTCAGCACAAACTGCTGGCCAGACCCTGGCACTGCCCAGCGGCTCTTCCTTCTCCTATGCATTTCTCAGCCCGTCCTTTTTCTTATCTGAAAGCCGCTGCTGCTCCGGCTTCTCTCTAGCCGCCACAGGCTGTCAACTTCAGCAGCTGCTTGGAGTTTGCGTCATGTCACCGTTTCTGCCAACTCCCTGATAATTAATGGCTCTCCCCACTGAGACGCGATGGAGTCTCAGCCACCATCAGGCTCCTTACCTCTCCGATTCCTTAGGTAGATGGACAGCCCCGCTGCAAGGAAGAACAGACCCAGCGCAAAGAACACGGCTCCGCTTAGCATCTTACTCCGCAAAGATGTAGTCTGTACCCCTGAGGAGGGAAAGCCAGAAGTTTTAACTCAAATTCAACACCCCTGCTCGGGACCCTGTCGCGCAGAGCCCTGGGGGAGCTGGAACTGGGAAGTCCTGGGAAGATGTTTCAGTGTTTACAAAGCGGCTGCAGCCCTGGGCGAGAGAGCAAACAGCAAGTGTTGCTGTAATGAAGCCAGTGGTGTTATGGCTGATAGCACAGCGGGCGGCAGCTGGTAGCTAGCTGGCTCACGACCCATGCCACGCGTGCTGGCCAGCAGTACGCTATCCTTGAGCACTGTGTCCGTCTCTACAGCCAACAGTGACGGAGCCTATCAGACCAAGAAGCTAACTGTGGCACCTGCAGGCGTTTTGTGAGGCACTGCCTCCTGAGTATCAGCCACACACAGATGCAGAACTGAGCAAGACCCACAGGAGCCAAGTACAAGGTGACCCAGAGCCAGCGTGGCCCTTTGTCCTGCTCTGTTTTGTCTCATGACAGAGCCATCTGTAGCAGCAGCCACCCGGATTCTCGGGTCTCGGGACTTATTTGCATATTGCACATTTTCAGGTGTGGGGACCACCTTCTCCTGACATGAACTGGGGCAGCCACCTGGGGCTCACAAGTACCTTGGTGCGACCTTATCTGTAGCTCTGCGTGTGTGCCCGGAGGACATGCTTCCTACTGGGTCCTCTACACCCTAGAGAACTGAAGTTGCTGAGGCTGACCACCGATAGACCTTCTGTAAGACGGCCAGCCAAGCCTCGGCCAGCAGCTCCACGTCATTGTTAATAGCTGCTGCCCTGGAGGAGGGCAGTTCCTTTCTGGGCCTATGGCCAGAAACTTAGAGGTACGCTTTGGCCCGGTTCTTGCCAGAGAACCTAGCTCGTGCCCTGCGCTGTAACGTGACATCTGTCTTCATTGACACATCTGGCAGAGGGCGCCCAGGACCTTCACCCAATCTACCTAAATCTTTTCTTTTTCGATGACTTTCTGTTTGGGAACATTTCCACACGGCTCCCTTCTTAATCAGCCAGTACAGTGCATGTAGATGTTGAATTAGGTAAAGAAATCCTATTCCTCTTTCACTGTGGATTAAGCCACACCCCTTCCCTGGTGGGCGGGAATTCACAGGGTCAGGAAAAGCAGACTGGCAGAGGTGAGCCACGCCCTCTCCATAGTGGGCGGGGATTCACGGCGGGGGGCGGTCAGAGAAAGCTGACTGGCAGGGGTGAGCCACGCCCCCTCCCTGATGGGCGGGGATTCACAGGGTCAGGAAGAGCTGACTGGCAGGAGTGAGCCACGCCCCCTCCCTGGTGGGCGGGGATTCACAGGGTCAGGAAGAGCTGACTGGCAGGGGTGAGCCACGCCCCCTCCCTGGTGGGCGGGGATTCGCAGGGTCAGGAACTTCCCACTCACTCCACTCCACTGTGACAGGGCTGCTCAGGCTGGGATGCTCCACCTGGCAGGTGTAAACCTCTCCACTCTGAGGAACCGTCTCCAGCATCACCAGGCTCTGGTAGGTCCAGTCTCCATCCGGGATCAGGCCCGTGGACACCACCCCAGTCTTCTCCTCCTGGTCGTTCCGGAACCATCTGACTTCAACGCGGCCAGGGTAGAAGCCATTCACAGAGCAGACCAGGAGGTTGTGGTGGTCCAGGGGCTGCGTCTTTGCAGGGTACACAGACACCTTGGGCTCAACTGGAGGAGGAAGGGAGGTCAAAATGAGTCTCGAGGGCGGAGCCGTCCTCCTGGTAGGCTGCTGTGTGTCCCCATCCACCCAGGCTGAAGCCCGGGCTGAAATCCAGGCAGTCCTCCAAACCTATCCCTCAAATTAACCCTGACAGCAGGGCCTGTGGGACCTGAGGAAAACAGTAAGCTCTTAGTTTATAGATGGAACAATTACTCATTATTGAACCGAAATATTTTCAGTTTGAGAATACGGCTGAAAGCGGTGTGGAGGCATACCGAGTTCAGCACCTCAATGCACGTACACCGGAAATAGCTCGGGAATGGTTCTACGCTGGGAAACAGGAGCAGAGACAAGAAAAAGCTAAAGAGTCGTTACATCCATGGCCAGCAAGATGGCTCAGCAGGTAGAGGAGCCTCCTTCTAGGACTGAGGTAAAGGACCTGACGATCTGAGTTCAATTCCCAACTCCCGCACAGTGGAAGGCGAGGATGGCTCCTGCAAGCTGTCTTATGATCTCTGCACACAACACGGTATTCTCCTCCCCCTCCCCCTCCCCTCCCCCTCCCTTTCCTCCTCCCTCTCCTTCTCCTCCTCCCTCTCCCTCCCCTTCCCTTCCCCCAATGTCTCTCTCCTCTGCAAAGCAAACATACATCGAATAAGAACCAGAGTTGCTGTCACTGTGCAGCTGTGTACCCTCCTGAGCTGACACTTGAGGCCCAGCCATGGTCTGGGATTCATTATCGCCAGAGTTTGGATTTGGCCGATCCTTCACCCTACCTGTCTCCACAAGGCATTTATTTTAGAGGAGGCACCTTAGGAAACATTTCCTCTCTAGGTCTAATTGCCTCGCACTGCAAATTTTTCAGAGATTCTCATGGATAAACATGTCAAAGTTCTTAAAAAAAAAAAAAAAAGCAATGAAAAATAAAAATAGAAACCCCAAACTGGTGAAATTGTCAAGGCAAAGGTCAGGACAGTGTCAGCAGGGTAATTTCATAAACAGGGCCACACTGCCCTGAGCAGGCCCGACCTCATCTCAGAAGCTAGGTAGGGGGGCTGAGGGGTGGCTCCGCAGTTGAAAGCAATTGCTGCTCCTGCAGAGGACCCAGGCTCCTTTATGGAGGTTCAACACCTGTGACCCCAGCTCTAGGGGAATCCGATGCCCTCTGCTGGCCTCTGTGAGCACTGCAGCCATGTGCGCATGCACACACGCATATAATTAAAGATAAAAAAACGCACATGTTTCCAAGAAGCCAAGCAGAATCAGGCCTGGTTAGGATGTGGATGGGAGATTCGGTAAGCCAGTGCAGCCAGGGGAGCGAGAGGGGCAGCAGACAATGAATGAGGCTTTCCTCACCAATATGAACCGTGCTACAGAAACACAGAAATGAAAGAAATGGGCATTATAAATAAAAGATAGGCATTCTTTTTTAAAAAATAATTATAGTCATATTTTACATTATTAATTAAACTTGTTCCTAGACAATTTTACACAAGTACAAAGCACATTCTGCCCACCCCATCTCACTGTTTTATTACCACTGCCTCTCCCCACAAATCAATTTCTCTCTCTTGAACATTTGTGTCTATTTGTTTTGTTATGAAATGCTTGGTGGCACTGAAAATGATGGTCTGACAGAGAGAAGGTGTGTTAAACCACCTCACTTGAAAAGGACATCCTCCACTACCTCATTATTAGCAGAAGGACACAAAACAGCAACACAGTACATTAGGAGCAAAATTATGACCCAAAGCCAGCTTCCAGGTCAGCTATTGAGGATTTATTCTTATTTATTTATTTATTTATTTATTTATTTATTTATTTATGTGTTTCTGTGTCGCATGTGTGCCAGTGTCTGTGGAGCCCAGAAGAGGGTGTAAACCCTGGAGCTGGCATTACAGGCAGTCGTGAGTGAGCTACCTAATGTGGATGCTGGAGACCGAACTCGGCTCCTCTGAAAGAGCTGCAAGTGCTCTTAGCCACAGAGTCATCTCTTCAGACTCGCTAGTGATTTCAATGATGTGAAAAATATATATGCTAAGAAAGAAAACAAACAAAAAAGGAAGAACTTTTTAAAAGATTTGCATTTATTTTTAATTATCTGCATACATTAGTGCGTGTGTGTGTGTGTGTGTGTGTGTGTGTGCGCGTGCACACACGCGCGCAGTACTCATGGGTGCCAGTAGGCTACTGGAGTTATAGAGTTTTGTGACGCACCCAAGATGGCTGCTGGAAACTGAACTTTAGTCCTCTGTAAGAACAGTAACAGCTCTGAAACACTGAGCTCTCTGCAGACCCTGGAGGACCTTTTGACCAAAAAGAAGCCTCAAGAAGATTGAAAGTGACTCTGAGTTTCACACACACACATTCTCTCCATCTCCTTCCCTCCCTCCCTCTCTCTCACACACAGACACACATTCTCTCTCTCTCTCTCTCTCTCTCTCTCTCTCTCTCTCTCTGTCTCTCTCTCTCTCTCTCTCTCACACACACACACACACACACACACACACACACCTTAACCTGTACACATCCAACCCAGTGCTTACCTTTTAGCCTCAGCAGGAAGATGTCAACAAGGTCGTAGTTGTTTCTGCACCTGTCCACCGAGGCCCGGTAATTGTCCAGGACTTCCTTCTGGCTATTCAAGTCCTCGGCTATGGCCCGCCCCAGCTCAGTCACTGCCAGGAACTTGCCAATGTTACTATCAAAGCGGGCAAACTCTTCCTGGTTATAGATGAATCTGGTCACACTCCACAGATGCTCCCTCCCAGTGACGTAATGGCACTCAGCCTTCAGCTGCAACAGAAAATGTGCTGGGGGGACAGGGGCACTCTATTACTGACTGCAGAGAGAGAGAAAGAGAGAGAGCAGGAGCATGGCCCCTTAGCTCGCTCATCTGGCTTCTTCCTCTCTCACGCTCTTCGGGAAGCCTAAGGAATCGTGCACCCACAGTGGGATGAGTCTTTCTGCAGCCTCTAAGAACCAAGACAGACCCATATGCACACATGCAGACATGCCAGCCTGATATAGGTAATTCCTCATTAAGGCTCTCTTCCCAGGTGATTTAATTGGAGCTGTGTGAAGCCGGCAGTTAAGACTGGCCAGCACAAAGGCCATGCAGAGCAGGGACCCCTGCACATCCTGCTCTGTCCAGCTCTGTCCACCACCTACTTCCTGCCTCTTCTCATGGCCACGGTCTTCACCTTAAATAGCACCTGTCTAGAATATTCTATAAAATACACCTGAGAGCTGACCCTGTGTCAGGCCTTGCTGCCCCTGGGAACCCCAAGAGGAAAAATTCAATCTCTCCTTTTTGTAATTAGTGGAAGTGAGAGATGAAAACCATCCAAGAATGAGAAAATTCAAACATGATTCTAATTACAGAGAGTAACAAAGCAGACATTAGTGACACGACACGGAAGGACTCTGAGGAGAGGCTCTTGAGATGTGTAAGTCAATGTCAGCGAGAAGAAAGAGGCTGGGGAGGGGAAGGGAAGCAAGTGTGGTGATACATACCATTTGTGAAAAGTTGGAAGAGTTGACGGGTTTCAAGAAAGCAGAGGACAGTGGGGCTGAGGAGGTTGGAGGCCAGGGCTGCAGGTGTCATGGGATCCCAACCGCTTCAAAGACTCGACTTTGAAAGCAAAAGGAAACTGTAGAAGGGGGCCGGGGTGAAACCCTCCCCCAGCTGTGGCAGAAGCAGCTTTAATGGGGCCGATGAACTGGTGGGACGGTCACACCTGGCACAGAGGTAAGTGTTTCCACTGCCCTACGTGTGTCGTCTGCTTCTCACCCTCAGACAGCAGGTGCCATCTCTCTCACTTATAACAAACGCACGGCGGAGTCAAGTGGCTTCTCCGCCTAGCACATCATGGCAGGCCAGGAAAGAGTCAGGCAGCATGTGGAAATCTGGCAGTGATGTCCTGGTGTACCACAACCCTTACCCCTGTGCAAAACTTCCTGCGTAGATGCCAGCCAACATGGCGGAACACAAGGCATGTTCTAGCTCAGAGAAGAACTGGGAAGATGAAGGAAAACCGTTTAAAGGGCAACTGAAGTGACGATTTTGGAATTCTAGTTTCTTAGAAAACAAAAACAAAACCAAAACCAGAACTATTTTAAGAAAGTGTTTTCATTTTAATCCCAGGTGTGGGGACACGGGGCTGCTGACTGTGATTTGCTTTGCGTTCTAGCAGGAGCGTGGTTTTGCCAGCTGCAGATGGTCTCTGTGATTGTGTGATGTTTGGAGTTCTGGGAAACTTCTCACAGGATATATAAATGCTAGGGCCCCAATGGGGGAGGGTGGTTTTTCATTAGCTTCATTCTTTTCTACTGGCAGACATTAATTTTCTTTTGTGGACCTTCGCTTCAGAAATATATACAACTAAAATAAGTGTGGGGGTTACATTGTTGGTTGTTGGTTGTTGAGGGGGGTTGGCTGCGGGTTAGTAGTCATGCTCAAAGAAACAAAAGGAAAGAAATTAGAGTGGGCTGGAGAGATGGCTCAGTGGTTAAGAGCTCCGCCTGCTCTTCCTAAAGGTCCTGAGTTCAAGTCCCAGCAACCACATGGTGGCTCACAACCATCTATGATGTGATATGGTGCCCTCTTCTGGCTTGCAGGAGTACATGCAAGCAGAGCACTGTATACACGATAATAAATAAATAAATCTTTTTTAAAAATTAGATTCAGGGATCTCCCCCCCCCGCCCCGTGTATCTGTCTTTCTCTCTTTCTCTCATATCTAGTGTTAGGGGGTGAAATGGGGGTGGGATAAAGGGTGGGAAAAAGAAAACCCCACAAAGTAGCAGACCAGCTACAGACAACAACTGAGGGAGAAGTGTGGACATCAGCCAATCTGTGATGGGTATTCCAAGCAAAACAAAAAGTCACCATGGTAACTCAGAGCTGGGGTGGGGTGTGGGGTGTGTGAAACAAAGTGAATTATACCCAGCACCGTGGTATGGGTCTTTAGTCTCAGATGCTTGGGATGCCGAGGCAGGAAGATGGCAATTCAAGTTCTGCCCCGTCTTTTTTTAGAGTGTTTGGTGTCACCCTGAAAAACTTTGCAACGCCTTGCTTCAAGACTTTAAAAAAAGAAAGAGAGAGAGAGAGAGAGAGAGAGAGAGAGAGAGAGAGAGAGAGAGAGAGAGAGAGAGAGAGAGAACACACAGGGATGGTGTAGCCCAGTGGCAGAGAACTTAGGCACACTGGAGGCCATGACTTCAGGCTCCCACACTAGAGAACAAGAAAGCTCCAGGCCCCGCTGGAGGTGTGTATCAGTCTCTTCTCGCTGCTGTAACTAAGTATCTGGTAAGAAACAGCCTAATGGAGTCCTTAGTTTTTTTATCTTTATTTTCTTTTGACTTGTGACTTGGAAGGATAAAGGGTACAGTCACGCTGGGGAAGGCACAGAGGGAGAGCACAGGCGTTTCACTGCCTGTGTGGTCAGGAAGCAGAGACAACAGGAAGTGGTCCAGCTACAGAGATGCAAGGCCCACTCCCCAGGGACACAGCTGCAGAAATGCTCCGCCTCCTAAAGGTTCTACAGACTTCAAAAACAAGGCGACTGCAGGAGGCTGAGTGAACACGGGAGCTGTGTGTGTGTGTGGGGGGGTGGGCATTGCACCTTCAAACCGCAGCAGGGAAACCCCACTACAAGGGGAAGGTAAGCAGGAAAGACCTGCCACACCCTGTCACAGATCTCACAGCAGGAGAGTGGGAGTCCTTTCACACAGGACAGGTGGGGACCTTGGTGGTCTAATGGTGACTCCTCAGCTGTAGAGAAGGGATTTGCTTTGGTCCACGCATGCTGGTGCCTAGTCTCTGCTAGAGGACATTTTTTTCAAAGGCTGACAGTCAACCCTCCCATGCCAGCAGAAGCCTTGGGTTGAAATGCACATCACTGTAAGTCACAGCCCCTTCAGCATCCTTCAGGACCAGTTGTTGCCATGGTAGCAAACTCCGAGTTCCATCCTACTTGCCCTTTCAGAGCCCAGAAAGGCCCCCCCTCCCCACCACAACCTCTGGAGTTGGACAGATGTTGCAAAGTGCTGACTCTGTTCCCACATGTCCATCAAGAGTTGGGGAACCCCAGAAGTGTGACTCCCAGCAGCCCTGATCTCAGAGTCACCCAGTCTTTCTTGCCTTGAGGGTATTATGGTTCCTGTCGCAAAAATCCTTAGCACCATTCAAGTTGTCCCCAAGGCCAAAAGATGGATGACAGTGCCTCAAGTTCTGTCTTCAGCACAGCTTTCCACGCGACGCTACCGGCTCCCATAGGTACCGGCTCCCATAGGTACCGGCTCCCATAGGTACCGGCTCCCATAGGTTTATCCACAGACATGATGTTGTTGTTGTCGTCGTCGTTGTGAAGGTTTCTCTGTGTAGCCCTGGCTGTCCTGGAACTCACTCTGTAGTCCAGGGTGGCCTTGAAGTCGCGGAGATCTGCCTTTCAAGTGCCGGGATTAAAGGTGTCTTCCCATTCTCAGCCATGTCCTACAGTTCCAAGATGGCGGAAAAGCCCCAAGCCTCTACACTACTGTGCTTAACCTGGGGGCTTGAAGAAAGTCTCTTCCACTACCAACATCTCCAGAGCACGGATAACCATGCCACAAGCCTAAACACTATCTTCCTATGACTTGGTAGCCCAGGGGCAGTCTCCACACGTTAGGAGTCCAGACCACAGCTTCTGATGCCCAAACTGCTGATACTGGTCTGCTTGTTTTTTCAGACCTACAGGGACATCTGGTCGGTGACTCGGCCAGTGTAGGTAACTGTAACCACGAGTCAAAGCACACAGGGAAGTCCCCCTCTGTGTTCCGCATCGAGAGTCACAGTTACTGAGGCCAAAGTCCCCAGAACCATGAGACCAACTGTGATCAGCTCTCAGGGCCTAGGGGAATCCCACCACAGCTCCACAGCTGTAGCCATTCACCCTACAGAGCCAGTTGTCCCCTGTACCCATCCTAAGAGTCCTCGGGAAAGGCTGCTCTGCCTGGTGGGTAGGACTTGCTGGTGTCACATCCCTTGGAGTCACCTGTAGCTGGGCTGAGATATCAAGCCAATGCTGTTCATATCCTACACCAAGATGGCTGTCGGGGCTGGACTCTGAGTAGACTCAGAACACACTCCAACACCCACTGTAAAGTTGTAAACACTTATGAATCTCCGATGGTTTCATGGCTGCGATGAAACACCATGGCCAAAGCAACTTGGGGAGGAAAAGGGTTTATTTGGCTTAAGTTTCCACACCAGAGTTCATCTCTGAAGAAAGTCAGGACAGGAACTCAAGCAGGGCAGGAACCTGGAGGCAGGAGCTGATGCAGAGGCCATGGAGGGTGCTGCTTACTGGCTTGCTTCCCAATTCCTTGCTCAGCCAGCTTCCTATGGAACCCAGAACATCAGTCCTGATCTGGTCTTGTCCCTCCCCAATCAGTCACTAATTAAGGAAATGCCCTGCAGGCTCAACTATATACAGCCCAGTCTTTTTTTTTCCAGTTGAGGTTCCCTTCTCTCAGATGATTCCAGCTTGTGTCAAGTTGACATAAAATTAGTTAGCACAGCACACAGAGATAATATTGTCATTAATTAAAGATGAAGAAGCTGCACTGAGCACACTTTTGATTTCTGCTGTAACCAAGCACCAAACATTCAATCAACTGACTTTCTAAAGCCTATCTAAATGAAAAAAAATTTACTTATTACAGAATCCAATAACACAGGAAGAAGCCAATGTTACACTAGCTGCACATGGGCCAGAGAAAGAGCACACCTCTAAAATCACAGTTCTCCATAAGCAGACCTGGTTGAAGGAAGGGTGTAAAATGACTGGAGTTCAAAATAATTATACAATTACAAGATGCGTTCAGATACCAGCAGCTCAAGGAATCCCAACTAGATATCACCAAAATGGTCCTCCACCGAGGCATGTCACCCTCAAGATATCAGGAGCACAAGACAAGATGGTCCTCCACCGAGGCATACCATACTCAAGATATCAGGAGCTCAAGACAAGATGGTCCTCCACCGAGGCACACCATACTCACGATATCAGGAGCTCAAGACAGTACAGGTCACTGCAGCATCCTCAAGAACGAGGCTGAACCACCAGGAGGGAGGGAGCAATGTGGGGGGACGGGCAGAAAGAACTAACCCCACGACAACAGAGAAACATCAAATCACGTGAAGTGAGTGCCCACCAGACATATATCAGCTTTCTTAGAAGAAGCATTACAGGCCTGAAAAGAATAGGAAAAGTCATCGAAAGGAAAAATCTCCCTGTTGACGAAGACTGTTACACCCAGAAAAACTATCGACGCTATGAAGAAGAAGAGACTCCAGTGAGTCTGACATCGGAACAAAAAGATGATAAGTGACGTCATGAAGACAGGTGAATGCATGCAACCGAGGAGAACTTGTATACCAAGAAGGAAAATAAAGAACTTTCCAGAAGCGAGCAAAGACAATCGCACCACGTATCGTCTGTGGTGTCAGCTGAAGGACAGGGAGCTTTGGGGAGTTTTCGTTGTGTCTTTAGAGTTGCACACCTGAGTATGTTTACTGTGCGAAGTGGTGAGTCTCACACACACATCTCCGATCAAGTGTAGCAAGCACTCCGACCGTGTTCACACCTGTTTTTCTCTCCTGCCCACCCTGCCTCTTCCTGGAACTTTCCGTTTTCCAGAACAGCCCTTCCCCTGCACAGCTGCCTGTGTCCTGAGTCTGGCTTACTCTAGCTGCTAGGACTGCACTGTTTTCTGAAAATGGCCCCATGTTGATTTTTACTCATTTATCCTTTTTATGGCTAAAGGAAACTATTTAGTAATAAATGCATTAATTAAAAATAAAATGGCATCACATTAATAAACAACAACAAAAACCAGTGCATCTCAAGGAGTTAGGAAAGCAAGAATACCCCAGACCTGAAACCCTGAAATCTGCCAAGATAAGAAATATGATGCAAACCACTTCCTAAATCTGTAAGATAGACAGGAGGTTAGTGCAGCAAAGAGCTGTTTGGATCCGCAAAGCTGCCATTAGCTGTGCTAACCAAGAAACAAACCGAGAAAAGCTAAGTAAGTAAAATTAGAGATTACAAAAGAGGCATTATCAGTTAACTACGTGATACAATGTTGTAAGACGCTGCCTGGAAGGAGCCTATGTCAAGCAACTTGCAAGCCTGGAGCAGATGGGTAAATCCCTGAACAAACACAGCCCACAGGGACCAACCAAGAAGAAACATAAAAACAATACAGGCTTCGCTCAGAAGGAGATTTAGGTCGTGATGGTGCTGCCGGATTTCATGAGACATTTGAGGAATTAACCCCAACTGTAGTCAGACCCTTCTGAAAGCTGAAATGAGGAGCGCTTTGCCCACCATTTCTTGTGAGGCCAGTATTCCCTGAAATAAATAGGCAAAGACCCAGCCCCAAATAAGCCAGCGCCACAGCCTTTATGGATAGAGATGCCAAATCCCCGATAAAACTCCAGCAAATCAAATTCGACATCACATCAAAAACTCATATGCCCATATGTGTTCATCTTCCAGATGCAAGGGCGTTTGTATGTGTGAGTGAGCCAGTACAAAACAACACACCAGCAAAACGAAGGCTTAACACAGCATGGTCTGTGGGCAGACACAAGCAAACCTTTTGACAAAATTCATGCTGTTCGTGATAAGCAAAACTCAAAAACTTAGGTGTGGAAGGAACATACAGCAAAATAATAATGGCAACATATAAAAACCCACAGTCAATTTTGGAGTGGATGGAGCTAGAGACATTTCTTCCTGGATCGGGTGAGATACAGGCCGTCCACACCCACTGCTCCTGTGCAGTGCGTTACCCGAAGCCTTTGCAAGCTAAACAACACCAGCAACAACAACAACAACAACAACAACAACAAAAAAAAAAAAAAAAAAAAAAAATCAGAAATAGCCAAACTGGAAGGACGTTATCCATGTTTGCAAACACCATGATTTTAATACACAGGAAAGAAAAAAAAAAACAAATAATCTCCCAAAAGCTGTTAGAACTGATAAACTCAATGAAATTACAGGACCAAGATCGGCACACAGAAGGCAGCAGTAGCACCTTCTGTAGCAACCATGAGCTGCTGAAAGGGGACTTTAAAGACCAATCTGGGACTGGAGAGGTGGCTCAGCCTTTAGGAGCACTGACTGCTCTTACAGAGGACCTTTTCCCAGCACCCACATGGCAGCTCACAACCGTCTGTCACTACAGTCCAGGGGATCCACCACCCCCTCCTGGCCTCTGTGGGCATTGCAAGCTCACGGTCACACATGTGACCTTGTACATAATAAACTTGCACATAAACAATCTTTTTTAAAATATGAGCACCAGAAAACCAAATAAGCCCATCAAACCGCAGGGGATGGAGCTAAAAAGGCACCTCTTGGGAGAAGAAGACACACACACACACACAGACACACACACACAGACACACACACATCCACACACGCGTGCGTAAGGCCAGCAAGCATCATTTGGGAGACACTCAGGGCCACCCACCATGAGGAAAGGGCAGACCACAATGGGACGTTGCCGCAGCACTTAGGGTGGCTTGGCAGACGTTAACAAGCTCTGATGAGCATCAATAGGAAGGGAAAATCCTACACAGTCAGAAGTGAGAATTAATCTAGACATCCTGGTGAGCAGCTGGAGAGTCCTCAGAAAACTAAACAACCGAAGGATGAGATATTTGTACCCAAGGGAAGCCTGAGTCCCTGGCTGCTGCAGTGCCACCAAGGCGGGTGTGCGGTCAGCAGAGATGCCGACACACGGGTGGAGGACAGAGGAAGTGGCGCATGCGCACAGCAGAACCTTAGCCACGGAGGGAGGGAATGCGATCCCTTCACTTGGAGCAACCCGGATGCGCCGGCGGGGAAACTACTGTGGCAAGTGAACCGAGAAGAGTGAGGGATCCCAACACAGAAGTGGCCGGCACCTGGGAAGACGGGCGCTCAGCACTCTGGCTTGATGACAGCCACTGCCGGACACACTGACGTCAGGAGCCGGAGAGACAGCTCAGCGGGGAAGAGCGCCGGCTGCTATACAGAGGACACAGGTGTGTGGTTATCAACCTACATCAGGGGGCTGCTCATAACTGCCTGTAACGCCAGCTCCAGGGGGCCCAACCCCTTCTTCTAGATTCTATGGACACCTTCATTCACATGTGTGTACACACACGCACGCACACACACACACGCACACACACACACGCACACACACGCACACACACACGCACACACACGCACACACACACACGCACACACACGCGCACACACACGCACACACACGCACACACGCACACACGCACACGCACACACGCACACACACGCACACACACACACGCACACAGTGTTGAAAATAAATCTTAACAATTTAAGTGTCACATTAACACAATGTAGCCCAGAAAGTTACACTAATTACATATTTAAATAAACTTTTTTGTTTGTTTTCTATTGTATCTTGTTAGCGTGTATGTATGTGTGCCATGGCACATGTGTGGGCGTCAGAAGACAACTTCAGCTCCCTGTCTTCACCATGTGGGGCCAGGGGTCAAACTCAGGGTGCCAAGTTTGACGGTGTGTGCGCTTTCACTACCTCAGCCCTCACACATGCCTTTTCTTTTCTTCTGAATGCTATGGGTCTATTTTTATTCAGGTGGTGTGGGCCTGTTTGTCTGTGCACCACTTCTTTGCCAACAGAAGCCAGAATAGGGTGCTTAGTCTCCTGGGCATGGAATTATAGACAGTTGTGAGCCAGAAAAAGATGCTGGCACCAAGGGCTGAATTCCAAAGTCCACAAAGTGCATCCTACTATCCGCTGACACCTTGAGTGCCTTCCTAACTAGGAGAGAGTTAAAACATCCTGTGCACACAGCTGCCACCTGGGTCACCTGTAGTTAGCAGCAAAGCCTTCATTCTCTGTGTGTGACGGCCCTCCTCAGCCAGTTGCCCACCATGAGGGTGCAGGGCTCTTGTTTGCTGACTGAATTCAGATTTCCAGACTGATGCTCTCACCTCGTGTGTCCTTAGAAACCCTGACCCAAGAGGAAGGGACTCGCTTGATGCCCCATTTTCTGGGAGAGGGCCCCTGCCCTCCCCGTCCACAGCACACAGGCCCGGGTGTGCCTTAACAGCCAGCGCACAGCTGTTAACGTTGGTGGCCTCAATCCGCTGCTAACTCTGCAGCTGCACTGAGAGGAAGGGCCATCGGCCATGGGGCTTTCCACGCATTCCCCGCGATGAGTGAGCCAGGTTTTGTTGCTAGGGCTGGGCCACCACAAAGAGACATCGCCAGGGGCAACCTGGGCACCTCAGGTCTAAGGCCACCACAAAGTCCCCACAAGGCAAAGCCAAGTAGAGCCATGTGAGTGGATGGATCTGTGAACAAGGAAGCTGCTGGGTGGCTGAGGCCAGAAAAGCCACAGGGGGTGGGTTCCTGGTAACCTGAGGGACCATTGCCTCACATTCTGCATGAAAGAAAGACATGGATTTGGAGTCGCGATACTCTCGTTTGTGGATGCCACACTTCTAAGGTTAGTGCGCTGGAAATAGCATTCCCCCCGGGAACAGACGAGACGTAGAACATTTAGGAAGTGACCTTATCTCAATGAAAGGGTCAATGACTTTGTCATGGGAGTCGGTTCATTACTGTCAGTGTGGACTTGTAAATGCAGCTCTCTCTCTCTCTCTCTGTCCCTCCTTCATCCTTCTCTCCCTTAGTTTTCTATCGTACTTCCCTGCATGGGATCGTGAAGCAAACATGTACACAGTAGCTGTGAGCCCCTGAATACTGTACATTCTAGCCCCTGCAAGAAATCAGCATTCACACATGTGCACGCGCACACACAGACACACTCACATATACACGTAAATAAATATATACACATAAATAATGTACACATTCACACACACACATATATGACACTTGTGTTTCTTTCACGTCACTATACAGCCTAAGATGACAACATGTCCTGGGAAAGGTCAGACAGACGCTGTAAAGACCGACAACTCCACATGGATAACAGACGGTGAGATGAAGGGACCTACAACGTTTGGGGAAACCCTGCCAGACCAACGGCCTTCATCTCCTGGCTGGCTTCTAAGCCTGAGATGGCAGCAGCCTTCACGCTGTCTGCACCCCGGCTCGGGTGCACACTGCCAGCCATATGCTGACATATGAAAATAGAGTCTCCCGTCTGAAGCCAGCTGAAGCTGAACCCTCCCCTTTAACCTCAGGCAGGAATGCAGCTGGCGTCAGGGCCGCAGCAGGCACCACGGAGCACACCTCCATGCCCCTTGCCTCGGAGGCATCTTGGCCCCAGGCTCCCTTCAGCACATAGCCGACACCGAGTGCTTCTCATGAGAGCCCAGGGGTGAGGGTTCATAAACACTGGGGCTCAGGGAGAAGAGAAAATGCCCTCAATCCCCCTGGCATCATAGCCAGATGTTCCAGCCTCACAGATCCCAGAGAGAGCCCAGCAGTCTCCTGGGACAGAGCCCCCAAGGTCTCCTTGGCTGCCCATAAAATCTTCAGAGAAAATTTCTCGTTTTTTTTTTCTTCAATCATAACATTTTAGAGAGGTTCTAGAGAGTTGTTATTTTAGCATCCTGACTTCTTCATCTTTTCAAGCCCTCATGAGGAGGAAGGGGCCCCTCGGAACTGTGCCATCAGGCTGAGGGGCCTTGGGAGGAGAGAAGGGACATGACCCATGTGATGATTCCATTCGCAGGCCTCAAAGGACCACCCAAGATGCTTTTATATGGAAATAATTTCATACTTTTATGATTTAAAAAAGTGGTCAAAGGGCTGGGGAGGTGGCTCAGTGGTTAAGAGCACCAGTTGCTCTTTCAGAGGACCAGGGTTCAATTCCCAGCACCCACATGGCAGCTCACAACTGTCTGTATCTCCAGTTCCAGGGGATCTGACACCCTCACACAGGCATACATACACATAAAATAATTTTTTAAAAAGTGCTCAAAGAAAAAAAAGACAAGCTTTATTTTGGGGGGCTTTCCTGGGGGTTCTTTTGGGGACGCGGTTCAAGACAGGGTTTCTCTGTGCAGCTCTGGCTGTCCTGGAACTCACTCTTTAGACCAGGCTGGCCTCGAACTAACAGAGATCCACCTGCCTCTGCCTCCCTGAGCGCTGGGATTAAAAGTGTGCTCCACCCTAAATAAAAAGCTTTTAAAAAATCTATTGTAGACAAAATGAAGCAAGCCCCTTCCTCTCCAACCCAGCACCTGAGGTGAGCAGTTACCTTGATGGTTCCTAACCAAAGCCACGGGAGGGCTCAGCACCGTCAGCGTCACCATCACAGCTGCCACACAGGGGCCTCTGGGGAGCCACAGACACACCATGCTGTAGGGGAGGAGTGGCTGGTGGGCCGAGAAGCTGGCCAGCCTGCCTGACTGCTGAGGGCGGGCGACTCCGCCCACTGTGCTGAGGAGCCAATCAGCAGCAGCGGTGGGCAGCAGCATCAGTTGCTGGTCAGAGGCGCAGTGTGAAGGTCTTTCTGAAATTTCTAGTTTCCCTTGTTAAGCAGACCGCTTCAGCTCAGCGCTGTAGAGCTTTGATCGGTTTGCGCCTGCAGCACTCACGTGGCCGCCGCCGTGCCGCCTCTTCTGACTCAGGGCAGCCTTGACAGCACCATTCCGCGTTCGGATAACTGAACCGGAGAGGGTCCAGTCCCCGATAAGGTTCCCACTGTGAATTCCCCGTTTGCGGAGGGAAATCCTCCGTTATTTACTCCCCTTCTGCTTTATCCTGAGAAAGGGCATAAGAAGTTTTTGCTAACGGAGGCGTGTGACGCAAGCACTAAGTGTAAAGTGTGAAGGGCAGTGTATAAACACAGTCATGGTAGTCCTGAAATATGAACTTGGCATTGCATAACGATTACACACTATATTAATTAAAGGCAACGACTTAGACTAAGAATGCAGTTTGATAGACAGCACAGCACAGGAACCCTAGCATGAATTCACTGTTCTGATAGCCGCTTTTCGTCTGTCTTGTTAGTTCCTGGGGCAGAATGTGCTAGGCTGTAGGGAGTGACCATCACTGGAATTCACCGACCGAGCTTTTGAGCACCTACCTTTGTGCTCAGAACTATTCCAAGGGCTTTCTTTTTAAAATTTTAAAAATGCCTTCATAGAATATATATTCCTTCCCACCTCCCTCCTCACACAACTTTATGCTCTCTGTCTCTGTCTCTCTGTCTCTGTCTGTGTCTCTGTCTGTCTGTCTGTCTGTCTCTCATCTTTCTCTAACAAAACCCAAGACACACACACATACAACCACACACAGTAAATGAAAACCAAAATAAACAAGGATGTTGGATGCTTTAAGTGTTTCTCGGACATTAGTGTTTCGCCTTTGGTAGCTCCCTGCAGAGATCCGTCATCATTTTCTGACCTCTTCATCCATTTCTCCTCACGTTTAGCCTTTTTTAAGATCTTTATAGGTGTTAGGTATACCTGTCTGTCAGATGGATACTTGGCAAGGATGTTTTCTGGTTCTGTAGACTGACACTTTGTGCAGGGGTTGGTCTGGTTGCTGCCCAAATGAGCAGGCTCACGGACCCCGATGTGTGTGTGACTTTGCCTGAAACCTTGTTCCTGTCTGACCAATAAAAAGCCAACACACCCTGACAGGGCAAATGCGATAGGCATGGCTAAGGTTTGGGAGAGAGACCTGAAGCGATGAGAGGAGAGCATGAAGGAAGAGAGGAAGGAAGGAGGCCACTCCACAGGTTAGCTGGAGAAGCCATGGCTGGTGGGATAGGGATTTGACCCAGGTGTGTGTGTGTGTGTGTGTGTGTGTGTGTGTGTGTGTGTTTCTGTCTGTTTACCTAATTGCATGTGGGTCATTGCTTGTGTGAAGGGGTCAGAGAACAGCCTCTCATAGTTGCATCTTCCAACTTTGTGTGGACTTCGGGAAGCAAGTGCTTCCACCCCGAGCCGTCTCCCTGCTCCTCAGACGTTTGTTTCCTATAAACTTTCTCCAGGAAACACATTTCCCTCAGGAAATCACCTATCAGTACATTGACTTTGGAAAGTCAGTTTTGCTTGGCTCCTTTCTTGGATCAATTTGAATGAGCTGTGGACACTAACTCAAGTTTTATTCAATGTGTGCGCCCCTGTGTGGAGGACAGAGCTCAGGTGTCCAGACTCTGGCTCATCAGGTGGCGCCCACAGCAGAAGCTTCCAGATTCCCATCCAGTGCCAGAGCCTTCCTCTTCCCAGCCAGCTGCTCCATGGAGCAAAGGACAGAGCTTGTGGCCTCAGCACATCACCTCACTGTGTTCTCACCCTCACTGCTACAAGGACACAGCAGCATCTCCCTCCTCTGACACAGCCACTCACGGACATCCCTTCTGTGTGCCTCAGCGACTGTGTCTGTTCTGATTACAGGCAGTGTTTTCAAATTGAATCTAATTCAGAAAAATATTCTAATTAAGTAATGTATTAAACTGAATTTGTCCCTTTCATACTGTCCCTCAGCTTCACGGGCACAGAGAGCATCACACACTGAGCCCTTCCTTTCTCTTTAGTGTTTCTTCCTCTTGAAGCTGTGAAGCAGGTGGTTTTCATTCTTTCTTTATTGATAAAACATAAGAAAGCATGTGACAGCAGACTGGCTCAGAGCACCAGGCAAAGGGCGGGTGACAAAAAGAAGGGACACATGTGAGGAGAGGGGCCTCTGTCCTGGGCTGCCAGGCCGGGCCAGGGACTGAGCAGCCATGAGGGAGCACAGGTCTGCAGGGCCCAGAGCCAGGAGGAGCCAGGTCCTGGGGAGCACTGTCCATGGAGGACTTCAATCCAAGCAGGATTTGGTTTCTTGCCATAAGCATGGGAGCGCTCCTCCCATCAGCCTTTGCGCCTCAGTCAGCCCAGGAGTCCTGCAGGGCACAGGGGACACTGTGTTAACAGACCTAACTCTGCAGTGGCTTCTCTGAGCACCTCAGGCCTCTCCTGACAGCGCAGCCGTGAGCAGAGAGGAACTTCTCACGCCCAGAGTCCACGCTGCCTCAGAGCACAGGCCTTCAGTGATCGTGGGAGCACGGCTCAGTGCACACTGCCTGGACAGACCCTAGGATCTAAATGTCCCCAGCGTTCCTGCCTGGTGTCCATCACACCCAGCCCCACACTGCAGGGAAAGCACATCTGTCTCTGAGAAGACTGAAGGGTGTTACCTGTTGGCTGAAGTCCAGACTGTCCTAGAAAAGAGAGAAGAAAATAGACACATAAATGCAAGGAGGTAGATCTGTCCCCAGACTCAAGTCCCAGGGTCTGAGCTGCCACCTCAGGTTTCTCTGGTACCACAGCCCACGGCAGCCACGATGGAGAGGAACATGGACAGAGGGAGAGGCTCGGGAAGCTTCGGTCACATGCAGTGCCCAGCGGCTCCTCCTCTGTCCTCAGTTCTCAAGCCAGAAGCGCCCTAACTTTCCCATCTATATGTTCTCACCCCAAGGGTTAGGCCCAGTGACTACAGACTGTGGGGCTCAGAGTGCAGGGAACCCCGCGGGCACAGGCCAGTGACGCCCTGAGAACAGAGCCACGGCTCTTCCCGGAAGTGCTATGGAGACCCGGCCACCACCAGGCTCCTACCTTTCTGGTTCCTGAAGTAGACGAACAGCCCAGCTCCAAGGAAGAGCAGACCCAGCACGAAGCCCCCGACCCCGCTCAGCATCTTGTTCTGTGCGGACGTGGACCGCGCCCCTGGGAAGGGAAGGCAGGTTTGGGGGCTTTCAGATCAAATCCCGTTTCCCTCTTGGGACCCCTGAGAGTGGAGAACTGAGACCGAGGGGGAAGCCGAGTCTACAAGGGCTGGAACCGAACACTCCAGGTGATGCTGACACAGCAATCAACCACGAGAGGCTCAGGGCATGAAGAGACTTAAGGTGGCCGCCCTGTGCTGAGCTGACAGGAGCTGCTGAGCTCTGAGGGGGACAGCGCTAAGCAAAGGCACGGCTGAGACTGGACACCCCTGAGGTCAGCCATGGCCCTGCGCGGCTCCTGGTCCATCCCTGTCGTTAGCAGAAGCCAAGCCAGCCAGAGGCAGAGGCTGCAGCATGGCCACGCAGGTCCCAGGACCCGTGAGGTCACTGGCAGGCTCAGAAGTGTGTACAGTGACATAACTGCTTCCCAGGGGCAAAGGCGCTTGTAGAACCTCATACATGTACCATGGTAACCACGCTGAAGGAGAGGACAGCACAGAACCAGTGCTAATAGTGTGTGGGCAGAGGAAGCTGACTGGCAGGTGTAAGCCACCCTTCCTCCCTGGTGGGCGGAGACATAGTGTCAGAGAAAGCTGACTGGCAGGGGTGAGCCACGCCCCCTCCCTGGTGGGCGGGAATTCACAGGGTCAGGAAAAGCAGACTGGCAGAGGTGAGCCACGCCCCCTCCATAGTGGGCGGGGATTCACGGCGGGGGACGGTCAGAGAAAGCTGACTGGCAGGGGTGAGCCACGCCCCCTCCCTGATGGGCGGGGATTCACAGGGTCAGGAAGAGCTGACTGGCAGGAGTGAGCCACGCCCCCTCCCTGGTGGGCGGGGATTCACAGGGTCAGGAAGAGCTGACTGGCAGGGGTGAGCCACGCCCCCTCCCTGGTGGGCGGGGATTCGCAGGGTCAGGAAGAGCTGACTGGCAGGGGTGAGCCACGCCCCCTCCCTGGTGGGCGGGGATTCGCAGGGTCAGGAACTTCCCACTCACTCCACTCCACTGTGACAGGGCTGCTCAGGCTGGGATGCTCCACCTGGCAGGTGTAAACCTCTCCACTCTGAGGAACCGTCTCCAGCATCACCAGGCTCTGGTAGGTCCAGTCTCCATTGGGGATCAGGCCCGTGGACACCACCCCAGTCTTCTCCTCCTGGTCGTTCCGGAACCATTTGACTTCAACGCGGCCAGGGTAGAAGCCATTCACAGAGCAGACCAGGAGGTTGTGGTGGTCCAGGGGCTGCGTCTTTGCAGGGTACACAGACACCTTGGGCTCAACTGGAGGAGGAAGGGAGGTCAAAATGAGTCTCGAGAGCTAATTAGGCTGCGGACTTGCACCATCCCAACCTTCCCATCACTGAGGCTCCAGTGAGTTCCAGTCCACAGCACCCGACTCTTCTCTCTGGTCACTGTCACCGTGAGGCCACCCGAGGCCAGAGGGAAAGTCCGGGACACGCTGGGGACCTGAGAGGAGAGAGCAGCCCTCACACCGGGGTCCGGTTGAAGCGCCTGGCTAACAGGGAAGGTTTCCCACAGGATCAGCAGCTGCGGTGGCCGCTCTGTGTCCCCAGCTGTGACCTACAGTTTACCGTGGATCTCAGCGGATCCCACTCCAGGGAAGAGATCAAGGCTAAGTCCTCTGTGCAGCTCTAGGGGCTCCTGGGTTCACCTGCACCCAAGGCGCCTGCAGAGCCACCTCGTGTGTCTCCCTTGTCAAGAGAGAGGAAAGGCAGGGAAATCCCTCAGGAAACGCTGAGCTGCGAGGTGAGAGTCAAGCACCGCATACGGCTGGTGCCAGGTCACCCAGGGCTCACGCGGGCAGGTCTCCCTCTGTGACACTGCCTCTGCGGGACGCTCGCGCTGTGGGTCTTCACTTCCCTCTGTCCAGCGCCTCCTCCTTAAGCTTAAAGTATCTTTAATGCACTTTTCCCTCCACCTCACGGTCCTGTGCAGCCTGGACTTTGTTCTCAGGGCTGCAGCTAATCCGCAGTTGATGGCGCTGCTGCCCCTGTGGAGGGTGAGTTTGTGCCCAGCGCCCGAGTCACGTGACTTTAAGCCACCTGCAGCTCCAGGGACCCCAGCAGCCCCTGCGGCTCCTGCGCACACGGCACCACCCGCGGCTCCTGCGCACGCGCACACGGCACCCTGCCGCTCCTCTCAGTCCGGCGCTCGCAGCTGCGCTCTCACCTCTGCGCTGCACAGTGAAGCTCTCCACGACCCCGTAGTTGTGTCTGCAGTACGTGTCCACCTCGGCCCGCGTCTGCTCCATGAAGTCCTTCTGGCTGTTGAGGTTTTTGTCTATGCCCCGCCCCAGCTCGGTCACCGCGCGGTACTCGCCCACGTCGCTGTCGAAGCGCACATACTCCTCCCCGTTGTGGAAGTATCTGTCCAGAAGCCGCACGCGCTGCGTCCCGTTGTAGAAGTGACACTCAGATTTACCATATTCCAGGAACCGTGCTGCGGGGACAAGAACTGTTTCTTCTCTGCGGTCGGAGTCCCCGAGTCTCCGCAGCTCCTTAAAGTGACCTGAGCTCGCCCCGCCCACCTCTGACGTCACCGTAACCCACCAGACAGGACACAAGCCACACCCCAGGGGGACAGTGACAGCTGTGTAAATGAGGGAAGAGATGGAGCCTGGGCGCCTCAGCACACGCACGCGCACACATGCACGCGCACACACATATACACACGCACACAAACACGCACATGCACGCGCACACACATGCACACATACATATGCTCCCGCACACAGCAATACACACATATGTGCGCACAAACACACATGCACACGTACCCACACACACGTGCACACACACATACACGCGTGTGCACACACGTAAGCACACGCACACAAACACACATGCAGGCTCACACACAAACACGCGCACACATACATGTGCACACACGTGTGCGCACACACAAACACACATGCCCGCGCACCCATGCACACACGCACACACATGTATGCGTGTGCACACATATACACGCACACACGCATTCATGAACACAATGTGCATGCACACATGCATGTGTGTGTACACGCATAAGCACACGCACACAACCACACTCATATATACATGCATACACATACACTCACACAAACATGCATACACACATATACACACACGCACATGCACGCTTACATATACAAATACGCATGAGCACACACACAAATGCACACGTACACATATGCACGCACCAACACACATACACACATGTATGCATGCACAGACACACATAAGCATGTGAACACAAACATCCATACACACACATGTACATCCACACACATACTAACACACAAACATGCACATCCACACACGCACACATGCATGTGCACACAAAAGGCACATGCACACACGTACACACGTGCATGCACACACACACGTACCTGCGCACACACCTGCGCACACGCATACACATGTACACACATGTGCACGCACACATTTGCACACACAGATGCAAGCACACACAGCTACACGCATACACACGTACACACATGCGCACGCACACATACACACACACAGTTCTTTAACCCTCATCATGACCTCCAGATGTGCAGTGGACAGAGCGGTTAGTCAAGTATTTTATCGCCCACTGCATTCTTCTGGGGTTTTTCACCTTAAAATGAAATTTTTTTCATACACTATATTCTGTGTGTGTGTGAGGTTAGTGCATGTGTGTGAGGTCACTGTGTGTGTGAGGTTACTGCATGTGTGTGAGGTTGCTGTGTGTGTGTGAGGTTACTGTGTGTGTGTGTGTGAGGTTACTGTGTGTGTGTGTGTGAGGTTACTGCGTGTGTGTGAGGTTACTGTGTGTGTGTGAGGTTACTGTGTGTGTGAAGTTACTGTGTGTGTGTGTGTGTGTGCGCGCGCTCAGGGCTGAGCATTTGGAACTGACAACCAGCTGCTGAGCTCCTCCCTGGGGAAGGCCGTCTCCCCCTCCCAGCTTTCCTCAGTCGCAGCCCTGTGGGCTTCCCTGTCACACACGCTTGGTCACCGCAGTCTCCCTGCTCAGTTACGGGTGACGCTGCAGCTCTAGGGGGCAGGCTTAGCAGACTCCACAGACAGATAAGGTAAAATAGTTACACAAGGCCTTCAGAACCCCAGAGACCTCCAGAGTATGGCATTTAAACATGTGTCTGTTATTTTAAAGGTTCGTGACAACAAGACACGTTAACTCCTGGCGACACCCAGCGACCTCAGAGAAGATGATGAGCATCACAGAGCCTCCTTATGGAGACGGCTTCATGTGTGGCCACAGCCACTGGGCACAATTTCCTCGTTTCGCCCACAGACAGAATTCTGCCTTAACACGGTCAAGCTTGGATGCAGGCCGACTCTGCCAAGACAGGGTAGGCAAGCCCTCCATAGTTCCCGCCTCACAAATACGTCTGCCAGATACACTCGGCCAGAAGCTGACGAAGATGCTCCAACGTTACAGAGAGCGTTGGGTGACTGTTCAGCCAGCAAACCGTCTCTGTCATTTTTTCACCGCAGACTCTCACCTGCACTTCCTGTTCACTCTGATAATTTTATTCCTGCTCAAGTCTCAGATGGGGTTTAGACCAGCTAGTTTAGTTTTACAATGAAGACTAGTTGTTTAGGGGTTAAGATGTTCTTAGGTCTGGAGAGATGGTTTAAGTTGATAGAGATGAGATATGGTAGATACTGATTTACATTCAGAATTGTAGACGCACCAAGAAAGGAAAGATGTTTTTTCAAGGTTGCCAAATGCAGATAGCCAAAACACTATGAATGTAACATTAACATAATTCCTGATTGTTTAGTGGTTCTTCTTGTTGTATGTAGTTTATTCATGTGTAATAATATAAATGTATATGTAAAAATATAATTTTAAAAAACAAACAAACAAACAAAAAGCTCCAAGAGGGAAATGACCCTTTTGGTATAAACTTGAGGACAGGACAGTCCTGTCCCAGGCATCCAGGAGGAGCTGGTGTTGGGGTGCAGAGTCAGGCCACCTCCCAAAGAGCAGCCCCCGACACATGCATCCCTTGTGTTCCAGAGGCAGAGGGGGCGTGGGGTGGCCGCTCCCTGACCCCACACCTGCCCACCTGGAGCTCAGCTGGAAGCCAGCACTCAGCAGCTCAGGACACACCACACCTGCACCTGTCCTGCTCAAGCGCCTTACACACACTCTGCAGAACACAGCACGTCTCCCTCAGTGACTCCTGTGTGGCCTGTGCTGCCCCTGGGACCCCAAAGAGGAGAAAGAGATGCCATGCTACACCTGAGAAGGGCAGGGACAAGTCGGAGAGGGGCAGAGCTCCATTAACAGGGACCTGGAGTCACAGGAGAGGACAGAGAAGCACACTGGGGGGTGACAATGAAAATGTGTCACAGAGGAGAGACAGAGGAGGAGGGAGGTGGCTGCACATGTCAGGGGAGGGGCACATGTCAGCTGGGGAACACCTCCTGCCAACGCTGAGTTCAGAACAACAGAGCACAGGCCTGAGGGCAGAAGGTGAGAGATGTGGGGACCAGGAGGAGCCCCAACTCAAACACCTGGGGTGATGGGAGCTTTCCGAGTTTTACTAATAGGAAACCACTGGCGAAGCTTCTAGAAATTGAAAGCATGATCTCAATACTGACCCACAGTCTCTTATCTGAATTACAGATGCAGAGAAGTCACAAGACAGAGCTTTTTTTAAAAAATCAGAGGCTAGGGCTGGAGAGATGGCTCAGAGGTTAAGAGCACTGGCTGCTCTTCCAGAGGACCTGGGTTCAATTCCCAGCAACCACATGGTGGCTCACAACCATCTAATGAGATCTGGTGCCCTCTTCTGGCATGCAGGTGTACATGCAGGCAGAGCACTGTATACATAATAAATACATAAATCTTTTTTTAAAAAAATCAGAGGCTAACTGTGACCCCAGGGAAAGGTAAGGGTCTGTCTCCCTCTAGTGGGTCAGTCAGTCATATGAGCTTCTGCAGTCTGAATAGATAAAGATGGAGGCAAGACACCTCAAGTGTGTGGGTTTTATTTTTCATATTTAAGCTAGGTCTGAAACCTTACAAGAGAATCAGGCACATTCAATCCCAGCACTCGGGAGGCAGAGGCAGGCGGATCTCTGTGAGTTCAAGGCCAGCCTGGTCTACAAAGAGAGTCCAGGACAGCCAAGGCTACATAGAGAAACCCTGACTTGAAACATCAAAAGAAGAGAAGAAAAGGCAAATGAATGCAAACACCAGACATTACCAATCGCACTGGATGCTCAGGATGAAGAAGCTCTATGCATTCTGTGCAGCCATCACTGCTCGTGAGTTTAAAATAGAGAGTTTCAGAGATGAATTACCCATCTCTGTGTTTGAGACAACAGTGATAGGAATGCCTGGATTTTTATAAAAGGAAAAAATGGAAGAAAAATGAAAGTTTTAGAAGCCATAAGAATATTCTGTGTGAAAGACGATGGTACAAGGGCAGAAGCCTGGGCTGTGGGAGGTGGCAGTGAGGGGAGAGGCAGTCTGGAAGCTTCTGTGTGTCCTTCCACACAGTGGGGCAGCAGGACCTAGTGCTTTACAGGGTCGTCCCTCCCAGTCCTCAGGCAGCTCTAAGACAAAGGGCGTCTCTTCCGCACTGTACACCTCAGCCACAGCAGACAGGGTCACAGTTCTCAGCAGTGTTAACAACCCTGTCTTTTACCCCATGTGCAGATCACAGACTCACTGTGATGTAGACGTGGGTCATGACACTAGAAAGAACATCCTGAGATGCAAGGGAAGTCAGTTCCTTCTCATAGAACAGCCCAGAGAAAGTGGGAGAAAAACAAAACACAGATATGTGCAAATCACAGACACTGAACAGGCTCTAACCCGTCCCACAAGAGGCCTCACGTTCTCTAGAACAGCCCACAGGCCCGCCCATCGTCTCCAAGGCTGTTTCCAGGTCTAAGAACCTCAGCCTTGGCTGCTGTGCTCCCCAGGAGAATCGCTACCCCACTGCCCAGCAGAGGTTCCGCACAGGAACAGGCTGCACAGAGCCTGGAGTCAGGGAGGGGGAAGGAGGAAGGCCTGGGTTCAGGTCACAGGTGCCCAGGCAGCCGCCTCACAGCCCGCAGAGCAAGCTCAGGGGTCCCCCTGTAACGCCCTCCCTGTGCCTCGACTCTGTGCTACCATCCCAGAAATCTTCCAATTGGATCAGTATTTCATGTTTTTGTTTAAAACAACAAAAACGCATATACAAAGTAGACCAGAAATACACAAGGGCCTGTGGGGAGCCACAGTGCCATCAATGTGGGGAGGAGGAGAGACCCCAGGGCAGACACCCAGCCTCACACTGTCCAAACTGTCTTTCTCTCTTTACTCATTGCCAAGATAGTAAGAACTTGGGTTTAAGGCATTGGCACTGAGTTGGTTAAGGTCCATGCTGGGCAGCCAATCAGCATCAGAGGACACCAGCATCATCAGTTGCTGGGTAGAGAAGCAGTAGGAAGGTCCCCTTCTGAAACTTACAGTTCTCTTCATAAAAAGGATACTGGGAGCCAGGCTGTGATGTCTCAGGCCTTTAGTCCCAGCACTTGGGAGGCAGAGGCAGCTGGGACTCTGTGAGTTAGAGGCCAGCCTGGTCTACATGGTAAGACCCTGTCTCAAACCAAAAAAGAACCAAACCCATGAAAGGATAGTAGGGCTGCATTTAGGGGGACAATGAGGCTATTGGTTGGTTGTTCATGTCCCCCTCCTGCCTTGGATGGTCCCAACCCGAGTGCATGTGTACAGCACCAGTTTGGCTATGACATCACAGATCTCCCTGCGACGCCCTCCCTGTGCCTTGACTCTGATACTTTCACAGAAGTCCTCTGATTAAATTAATATTTCACTTTTTTTTTTGATTAAAACAACAGAAACATACATACAAGGTAGAATAGAAATACACATGTAAAAGTCTATTTGGGTGCCGTAGAGCTGGCCCAGAGGTTAAGAGCACTGACCGCTCTTCCAGAGGTTCTGAGTTCAATTCCCAGCAACCACATGGTGGCTCACAGCCATCTATAATGTGATCAAATGCCCTCTTCTGGCCTGCAGGTGTACACGCAGGCAGAGCGCTGTATACATAATGAAAAATAAATAAAAATTAAAAAAAAAAAAGAAAATTCTATTTTTAAGGAGAAGCCTCTGTGTCTGGCGTAGCTCACACAGTGAAGAGAAGCCCAGTGTGAGAAGTTGATTTAACACCATGATTTATCCATCCTCTGAGGCACTGAGGGAAAATGACCCAAGGTGGAGATTTTACTGGGAAGAACTTGAAAAGCAATGGCTGATGCTCGGCACCTCTCACACACCTCTGAGAGCGCGAACATCCAGGCTTCTATTGGGGACACAGTTTGGATTTCATATGAGGACTGTGGGTGGTCACAGGACACATCAGGACTCAAGGGACTTGGCCTGGACGGGGAGGGAGCTAGCCCTTTCCTCCCCCACCCCCAGCAGCCCAGCACCTGAGGTGAGCACTTACCTTGATGGTCCCTGACCAGAGCCACGGGAGGGCTCAGCACCATCAGCACCACCATCACAGCTGCCACACAGGGGCCTCTGGGGAACCACAGTCGCATCATGGTGGAGAGAAGGAGAGAATGGAGGGCAGACAGACGAGCTTCACACTGTGGAAACTGTCCCCTCTCTTAACTCATTGCCAAGATAATAAGAACCTGGATTCAAGACCTTGGCGCTGGATTGGTTCAGGTCCGTGCTGGTCAGCCAATCAGCATCAGAGGGCACCAGCATCATCAGTTGCTGGGTAGAGATGCAGTAGGAAGGTCCCCTTCTGAAACTTGAAATTCTCTATAAAGAGATACTCAGCCTAACCTGGTGCGCATGCCTCACATCCCAGCACTTGGGAGGCAGCGGCAGCTGGGACTCTGTGAGTCAGAGGCCAGCGGGGTCTACATGGTAAGACCCTGTCTCAAGCCTACAAACAACAGAAAAAGAACCAACCCCGTTGATGGCCCCACTCCCGAGTGCATGTGGACTGCCGTAACTGCACCCAGTGGGTTGTTAATTAAAACAGCAACAACAACAACAACAACAAGAAATGAAGTTGGGAGAGAGAAATGTTGGAAGGTTCCAGGGAAGTTGGAATACAGTTGTAGGTAGGGGCAGGATTAAAATACATTGTATACACATATAACTTTTTCAAGGAGTAAATACTTACATTGTTTTTAATGGGATCATTTTGTTTCCTTTTTAAATCCCTGATACAGTTGCTGCTCAAACACTGCGATGTCAGTCACTCACAGCCTGAGCGCTGCGGGAGCGGTCTCCTCTCCCACACAAGGCTGTTGGGACAACTGTGGGCTTGAAGCTGTGTAGGAGCAAACGAGGTGGGAAAAAAAAGATGACTGTCACCAGGCACCTTTAGCCTGGCGCTTACTGCACCTCAGCTTAATGGTGTATATGTCAAAATTGACTGGAGCGAGAGAGGAAAGATGAGAGAAGAGAGAAGAGAGGGAGAGAGAGAGGAGGAGAGAGAGAGGGAGAGGAGAGAGGGAGAGAGAGAGAGAAAGAGAGAGAGAGAGAGAGGAGAGAGAGAGAGAGAAGAGAGAGAGAGAGAGAGGGAGGAGAGAGGAGAGAGATGAGGGAGATGGAGGGAGAGCGGAGCGAGAGAGAGAAGAGAGAGAGAGAGAGACGAGAGGGAAGAGAGAAAAGAGAGGAGGAGGAGGGGAGGGGAGAGGAGAAAGAGAGAGAGAAAGAGGCAGAGGAGAGAGAGAGAGGGTGGAGCGAGAGAATGAGGAGAGAGAGGGAGGAGAGAGAGGAGGGGGGGAGAGAGAGGAGGAGAGGAGAGAGAAGAGCGAGGAGAACGTGCTTTGATTTTAAGTCAGCCTACATCACATTTATCTTCTATATAAAATATGACTTTCAATATTTTCATCAGAGCCAAATGCACAGGGCACACACACAGGTCCTCACACAGCCCTGGCCATTGCTGACCCTGATGCTCACACCGTTCTCCCACCTGTCAGTCATTCTCAAATTCTCCATGGACCTCAAAAATATCAGTAACCATTCAATACTCCCCTATAAAGCACTTGCTAAGCTAAGCTGTGGAGCTGAAATATATATACATACGTATGTGTGTGTGTGTGTGTGTGTGTGTGTGTGTGTGTGTGTGTGTGTGTGTAACTGCTGCCTACCTAGGAAGCGTACAGGCTCGTGAGGGAGGCAGGGCAAGGTCAGGAGGCAGAAAGGGCATCGCTGGGGAAAGTGGGCCCAGCTGAGGGCACAACTGTGGGGGCAGGAGGCCGGGCGGTGTCCTCAGCAAGGCTTGTGGCCGCGGACAAGCACCTGCTGAAGTGAACGCTGTGTCCGTCCACATTTGGAAAAGAAATTGAGAAGGTTTATTAATAATGGATAAGGAAGCCTTGAGGGGAGGTGTGGGGTGGGGGTGGCTGATAAGACCAACCAAGATGGCCACCCTGGGAAGGGAAGGGCCAGAGGGGCAGTTGAATGTGATAGCAGACGGGGGGGGGGGGGGGGGGGGGGGGGGCTGGGTCTTAGTGTGGCTGGAAGCCTATTAACTAACTAACACTGAGTGGAGCCATTCAGAGTAGAGAGGGCTCAGCAAACCGAAAAACAACTTTCATTTCAGTGAGAAAAAGAGGCCCAGGCAAACAGCAGGACAGGACAGGACGGCGTAGTTAGGTTTGATTGGTAGTGCCTTATGCAGAGCGCCAGACGGCAGCTTTCCCACGGCCACTCACAGCTCGTCACATGGACCGTTTGCCTGCTGACCCCACTCTCCTCACATTCCCCAAGCATGGCGACTGCAGAGGCCTGGCTGGCTTCTGCAACAGCACGATGTCTGACATTTGCTGAAACTCAGTAAATGAAGAAGGAGGAAAAAACTAAATACTAAAACCTGTGCCTTGGCGATAACGTTGATCTGGCATTAGGTGGAACCATCTGTACTGGTGGCGGCCACGCTCTGTGGCATCTCACACACGCTCGCTGTTGGAGGAAAAAGCTTTAAATCATCATGAATCTGCAAGTGATGTCAGTGTTTTTTAGGGGGGGAATGAGGTGGGGATTGACAGAAGCATAAAGTACAATAAAGTTCCTATTCCTTTCAGTGCAGAGGAGACCAGAAGACTGTCCTGTGTGTCCCCAGTTAACAGTGCAGGAACTTTAGACCTAACAGTTTCCACATATTGTGTCATGATGTCCCTGTTCTCTCTTCTATCTGATTCTCTGTGTTTTCTTTTTGTTAAAAAAAAAATGAGAAAGTTTCCTTGTATGAAAAATGTCTTTTTTTAAAGGAAATAAAACATAATAGAAATGTTATTAACTTATGAGAAATTGATGACACAGAGTCTACTAAGAGAAGGAAACAGCTGACTGGATCGTTGAAAAGAAAGCTGAATGTCTGAGATTTTCTTCCTCCGTTCAGTTGTGAGCTACTTGGATTAAGCCGTCCATGTACCAGACACTGAACAAGGCTGTCAGGACAGCAGAGTCAAACACATGACATCCCGCCGTCATGTAGTGCATGTCACAGAGGGAAAGACCAGACTGTATCCAACGCTGAGGTGGTAGTGAGGAGCAGATGGTGGAATATACCAAAAACCACGAAGTTCACGGTATTTTAAAGCATTTTCTGTCATTTTGCTTAATAACATTTTTTTCTTTTCCACTGTCCACCTAAATTCATCAGCCGACCACGTAGGCATCTATGGTTCAAGTGTCTATCAGTCTTTTGGAGAAAACGGCCAGTACACGTTTGAGTTTGATGGTGATGAGCTGTTCTATGTGGACTTGGCTAAGAAGCAGACTGTCTGGAGGATTCCTGAGTTTGGACAGCTGACAAGCTTTGACCCTCAAGGTGGACTGCAAGAGATATCTACAGTCAAATACAACTTGGACATCATGATAAAGAGGTCCAACTCTACCGCAGCTACCAACAGTACGTGCTCACCCCATCTTCCTGCTCCCTTCCCTGGGGGAACATGACCCATATATAAATGGTTCTATAAAACCCTCTCCTTGCCAGGAGCACCCAGACCTCCTCATCTCTGAACTCTCATCCTCTCTCCTCTTACAAATCGCACATTACATGTGATATAAAGCTCTCCGTCCCACAGTGCACTCCTTGTGTCTTCTGAAGAGGCCCCACAGACACCCCACCTGACAGACACCCCACCTGACAGACACCCTACCCGACAGACACCCTACCTGACAGACACCCTACCTGACAGACACCCCACCTGACAGACACCCCACCTGACAGACACCCCACCTGACAGACACCCCACCTGACAGACACCCCACCTGACAGACACCCCACCTGACAGACACCCCACCTGACAGACACCCCACCTGACAGACACCCCACCTGACAGACACCCTACCTGACAGACACCCTACCTGACAGACACCCCACCTGACAGACACCCTACCTGACAGACAGCCCACCTGACAGACACCCCACCTGACAGACACCCTACCTGACAGACACCCTACCTGACAGACACCCTACCTGACACCCTAGAGAGGGCACAGGGGTAATGGATGCAGTGCACGTTAGCGCCAAGCAGAAGGGACAATCGGGCTCTTTGACCATCATGTGTGTGAGTCTGAGTGAGAAGGCTCCCTCACCAGACAGCGCAGAGCTTCAGGGAGACAAACTCACTCACGTGGCTGCTTCCTTCTTCCAGAGGTTCCTGAGGTGGCCGTGTTCCCCAAGTCCCCTGTGCTGCTGGGTCAGCCCAACATCCTCCTCTGCTTTGTGGACAACATCTTCCCTCCTGTGGTCAACATCACGTGGTTGAGAAACAGCAAGTCAGTCACAGACGGCACTTATGAGACCAGCTTCCTCACCAAGCGTGACTATTCCTTCCAAAAGATCTCTTACCTCACCTTCATCCCCTCTGACGATGACGTTTATGACTGCAAGGTGGAGCACTGGGGCCTGGATGAGCCGGTTCTGAAACACTGGGGTACGTGGGAGTTCTGCCCACTTCTGACACTTTGTTGTCATCTCTAGAACACCCTGGTTTCTGGCTTCTGGGGACCAAAACTCATCTTCCAGTCTTAAACAGTTTCTGATGATAGATTCCGTGTCCTCTCATAAGCCCCACAATGTCTATCCAGATTAACTTCCACCCTCACCCCGGCCCTGTCTTGCACACACATGAACATACTTCCTTTCTGGCCCTATCTTACACACACATATGAACACATCCCCTTCTGACTCCAAACACTTCACTTTGCCAGAACCCGAGATTCCGGCCCCAATGTCAGAGCTGACGGAGACTGTGGTTTGCGCCCTGGGCTTGTCTGTGGGCCTCGTGGGCATCGTGGTGGGCACCATCTTCATCATCCAAGGCCTGCGGTCAGGTGGCACCTCCAGACACCCAGGGCCCTTGTGAGTCACCCTGGAGAGGAAGGTAAGGGTTTGTGCTTGTGGAAGCCGAAGCCACCATGGGGGCGGGGAGGGGGCAAGGGTGGGGAAAGGGGAGGGGGAGGGGGACTAATGAAAATGTGGTTGGAACATGGCTGGAGAGCTGTGCTGTGGCGTCATCACAGCTCAGGGGTCTCTGGGACCCATCTCTCTCTCTCTCTCTGTCTGTTGCAGGTGTGTGGCTCTCCAGGGAAGAGGTGGTGTGTTGCATGGCCTGGCACAGTGTGTTTTCTGGCCCAAGTCTTCATCTTCTTTGTCTTCCCCACATGTCCTCAAGCTCGCTTTCCTCTTGGACTTGAGGCTGTCACCTCTCACAGCCCACGTACCCTTGGAATTCTCTCCTGACCTGAGTTTTGGTTTTTGGAATCTTTCGAATTGTATCTACTGTAGAATCTCAGAAACCTGATTTAGTCACCCCACAACACCAATAAATTTCGCTGAATACTGTTTATTCTTCCTACATTAATTAATACAGTAAATTATTAAGCAGTAGTTTTCTTTATCCAGCTAGTTCCCCAATGACAGACACACAGAATCTGGTTTATTTTTATGCTGCAAGCACTGAGCTGGGCAGGATCTGAGTTTCTCCCATCCTAATACCCTTAACACCTACATATAAACCAATAATGACTCCCTGGTGGCTTATACTCCGTAAGTCTCTTTCTCCTGTCCCCTGCTCCCCCATTCTCCTCATCTCTCTCCTCCCGGACGTCCTTCCACTTCCTGCCCAGCTGATTGGCCAAACAGCGCTTTATTGACAACTGCTACGTCCACTGAACGCATTCCTCCACAATCTCCTCTTGTAAGTTCTCTACTGGTCTTTGTTTTGTTTTTCCTGTCTTTCATTTTAGAGTTTTCAGCAATCAGGCCCGTATAATCCTGTGTCTAGTGATACAGAAACAACTAAATATAGCCCTGGATCTCTCTCTCTCTCTCTCCCTCTCTCCCTTTCTCCTTCCTTCTGTCTCTCTCTGTCTCTGTCTCTGTCTCTTTCTTTCATTCTGAGCCTTGTCCACTCTCTTCTGTCTGCAGTCAGGTAGAGGGAGGTGGGGTGTAAAACCTACCTCAGTGTGTACTTGCTGTAAGGAAATGCCAAGGCACAGGTGCACTATTAATCCCAGCTCTCAGAGACAGGAGAGTCCGCACAAGCTTAAGGCCAAGCTGGGCCTATATAGGAAGGTTCTGTATGGAAAATATAGCGGAAAACTGCATTTATTCTGCATAAACACCATCCGCATAGTCCCCACCCCCAGGGAAGACACTTGTGGGGGAACCGGGCCAACTGATGGACATCCCAGACACTGCTGAGAGTTCTGCCACCTGACAGGAGACTTTGTGCTGCTGAACTTTTAAAAATTGTCTTACCTCTGTGTTTCCACTCTGCAACTGCTGCCGCCTGATCAGCACTAGGCAGACGCTGAGGGTTCTTATAAGACTGCAGCATTTCTGCCCATGGCAGCTGCATCTGTGAGCTTAGAAAGCACAAAACACTGCACAGTAGACGTATGGCACAGCTTAGTGCAGAGACGCCTGTACCCAAGACAGGGCTCAGCACATTTTAGGAATCCACTAAACTTTACATCATTACTAAATTATCTAATATTTCATAGCCTCATCACAGCACAGTTTGGAGATTACTATAGTTCCTTTGCAGTTATTGATAAAATCTCAATATTCCATATTATACTCACTATTACGTTGTTTGAAGGAATGGGCTGTGTGATAAAATGAAAGAGAAGGCCTGCCTGGTGGGGAGGGTGGGGGCAAGCGAGGGAGAGGGGTGGGGAGGGCAGTGGAGGGAAGAGACAAAAGCAATGTCCACCTGATGTGCATGTGTGAGGCTGTCATGATGACGTCATGACATTATTTCATATGTTAAATTTAATCTAAATCTTCAGCTATGCGTGTTTCATGTGGAATACCCACAGAGGACAGGAAATTAGTATATGATCATGGGGGGAGCTTTTAAGGGGGAGATAAAGTGCAGAAGTATAGAGGGGGTGGGAATAGTGGGGTAGGAAGGGTTGGCATGAGTGTGGGAGGGCACAGTAGAGGGGGCAACATGAAAAAAGATAAGTAACACAAAAGACCTTTCAAAAAAGCTGTATGGAAACCTACCACTGTAGAAGATTCTTACACACACACACACACACACACACACACACACACACACACACACACTCACATACACACACTCACAGACAGAGCATACACTTACACACACACAGAATTACCCATAACAAGGCTCCACAGGTGAGGAAGCCCCTATGACAAGAAGCTACACTGTCTAGCTGAGTTTTGTCTCTCAAGTAAAGGACACGTTCCCTCCTGTAACCTGTAAGTTTTTAATCAAATAATATCATATGTGACAACTCTGTCTACTTACGTAGGGAAGGGCAAGAGTCAGGATGGGAAAGCTACCTATAGGGTAGAAGAGGATGATTTAAGATTCATACTACAAATTAGTAAGCCAGTGGCGGGGGCATGGCCGGGTGGTGGTGTCTAAGCATGAGAGTGTGTATCAGAGAGCACAGAAAGCAGTGACACAGCTGCTTGACACTGTGATTGACACATGGCATCCACCTGTCCAATCCTCAGAATGTACCAGCATCAGAAGTGATTCACGGGGTTGGAGAGACAGCTCAGTGGCACTGGCTGCTCAGGCAGAAGACCCAGGTTCAGTTCCCAACTTCACCATGGTGGGGCGCTGTTGTCTGTAACTCAGCTCCAGGGGATCTGGTGCCCTCTTCTGGCCACCTTGGGCACTGCAAACACACAATACATAAACATATGGGTAGGCGGAGCACCTACACATAAAATTAAGAAACATTTTAAGTGAGTTATAAACTGTTTTAAGAATGGCAATGATGTGCTAACAGGTTAACTGTAACAAATACACTGAGTGGGATTTTTAAAAATCATAACAAGAGTGATTTTTAATTAATATTTGTTTATTTGGAAAATTTCCTACATAGATACAATAAAATATGATCATATATACACCCACCATTTCCTTTTCCTAATCCCCCCAAATACTTTCCCAACACATTCCCATGTAACTTCCTGTCTAATTAGTGCTGTCCATATGTGTGTGGCTATGTGTGTGTGTTTTTGTTTGTGTGTGTGTGTGTGTGTGTGTGTGCACATCTTGTTCCAGAAAAGTTCAGACTACAACCTTGTGAGCAGAACCCCATGTGCAGTCTGCACACCCCACGGTGTCCCTAGCTGACAACCTGCATGGCAGCCCGGATCACGGAAGATAAAAAGGCCTGCTTCCCCGTGCTGACCCTGTCCACAGGTTGGAGGCCCTGCTGACGACTCCTTAGACAAAGCATGTGAATGACGCCATGTTCCTCTAAAGTGTGGTCTTCCATGATCTCGGGAACAGGCTCACCTGTGTTGATGACAGGAAACCTGAAGATGAGCTCCAGCTGTCAGGGCTGAAACCACATCTGCAAGACTCTGTGAGTGTGTGTGTGTGTGTGTGTGTGTGTGTGTGCACGCACACATATGTATACACATGCGTGTGTATGTGTGCATGTGGGCAAGCATGTGTGTGCTCACATGTGTGTGCGTGTGTGTATGCATGAGTGTGTCAGAGAGGCTGTGTGTGTGTGTTGACTTCCCCAGTAACAGGTAGAGAATGGCACTAAGATCTAGAGGTCACAGTGTGCACAGGTGACACGGGCTCCATCACCTAAGAACTTCAGCTCAGTGATGACACCATGTGCCTGTGTCTGATGACTCCAGTGAAGGGACCAAAAACCATAGACTGCTGTCCCACTTGTGTATATGTATGTGTGTGTGTGTGTATTATTATTATTATTATTATTATTATTATTATTATTATTATTATTGTTATTATTATTATTATTATAGACAGGGTTTCTCTATGTAGTCCTGGATGTCCTGGACTCTCTTTGTAGACCAGGTTGGCCTCGAACTCACAGAGATCCACCTGCCTCTGCCTCCCAAGTGCTGGGATTAAATGCATGTGCCACCACACCCACCCAGCCCTACTTCTGTTGTTGTAACTAATGGGAAAACATTACTTTTCTCATTGCTCTGCCAAAGCACTTGAAAAGGACATGCAGGGACTGGGGGTTTATTTTGGCTTAAGAAGGTACAGCTTGTTATGACAGGGAAGGTTGGCAACCAGATGGGAGGTCACAGTGGTCACAGCAATCACAGCGGTCACCATGGTCACAGTGCTCACAGCGGTCACCATCAGGAAGCAGAGAGACAAATGTCTAAGCCCCTGTTGCTTTTACTGTTTTTCCCATCTGGGGCCTCAGCCCACTTAGTGTGGGCTTTCTCATCTCAAGAGAATCTAGAAGCCTTCACAAATCCGCCCAGTGACATATCTCTAAACTGACCATCAACACAAACAGTCACAAGCTACCAAAACCAAACTGCAACCTCCCCTTAGCCCCTCCCCCACTGTGCGGAGATCTGGAGATCAGGAGCTCCATGAGGCTGATGTAACTGTCTCCATGCTGAGGCTCTGAAAATTCAAATCTAATAAGAGAGATGAACACAGCTGTTTATATCCTGTGTGCACTGTAGTGTTTTCCAACGTTGCATTTGTGACCCAGGAATGGCCAGGAAGGATTTCCCTAAACTTACAACAGAGTCAGAAATACACATGGAAAGATGAGATTTGAGGTCATAGGAGGGATATTGGAAACAGAGATGCAAAAGAAACACAGAGGAAAGAACAAATGACAAAGGTGTAGACAGAGAAATGTAAAGAGAGTGCAATGAAACAGAGACAAAAGACAAAGAGAGAGCACAGGATGGGACGTGTACACAGACACAGAGACACAGGGACGGGGAGGGTAGATGGAGGCAGCAACTGAAGTGACACGGCTGTCCCATCAGTTACATGTAGCCATAAGGTTGTTGTCAGTTTAAACTCTGATTTCTGTCTCAGTGTTGTGCAAACACTGCTCCAATTGTTCTCTGATATGTCAATAAAGCAGCTTACAGCCAATTGTTGAGCAGGAGAGAGAATGGGGCTGGACTTCCTGCCAGCCAGGGGAGGAGGAGCTAGAGGAGGAAGTAGGGGAGTCAGCCGCAGGGAGAGGTCCTAGAGACGTCAGGAAGAAGCTACAAAGTGCAAGTGTTACTGGGATGTTCGCTGGGAATAAGACAAAATAACATAGGAGGTTAGGAACAGACTGAAACTTCTCAGATTGTGTTGTATAGCTTTATAAATAAATATGAGTCTCAATTATTTGTGTGCTAGCCACGTTAAGAAACAAGTTAAGAGAACAAACAGTTATATAAAAATAACTTCAAAAAATAGTTTGCTAACAAGGGGAAAATTTACAATGATCTAGCAAGAAATTGTGTAGAAAATAAGACTATAAAACAGTTTTTTAGTTCTGTTCAAAAAGAGAGAAGCTGAAGTTTCTAAGACAAGAGCTCCCAGCTTCCTGATTAGACTGAGCTCCCATCCCTACCCCCATCCCCACCTCCACCTCCCACAGAGCATCAGGGCCTCCAGCCTGCTGCAGAAAAATAAAAACTGATACATACAAACCCCACACAGGCAGGGTTTTTGTTTGTTTGTTTGTTTGTTTGTTTAGCTCTAAGGAGGAAAAAAAGTGGCTCTTTAACACAAGCAAGCTTCTCAAAGTCAGACTTTCCTAGCCCAAACAGGAAGCTAACAAATAACTTCCCAGAGTAGAGGAGGGGTCAGGATCCAGTAAAAGAAGGAAAAAAAGACAGAAAGACAGGAAGAAAAAAGAAAGAAAGAAAGAGGAAAGGAAAAAGAAAAAGC
Source organism: Acomys russatus (assembly GCF_903995435.1). Taxonomy (NCBI): domain Eukaryota; kingdom Metazoa; phylum Chordata; class Mammalia; order Rodentia; family Muridae; genus Acomys; species Acomys russatus. Next base: position 61,256,108 of record NC_067147.1, read on the forward strand.
CTCTCCCTGGAAGCAGAAGGCTGAGACAGACTGAGAAGCCTCAAGCCTCTGAACTGGGAAGGTCTGGAAGGGAATCTGGGTCTAAGACAGTAAAGCCATTAGGGAGAGGTTCTGAGATTAAGGAAGATTATTTTCTAGGTTGAAAAGATGGAAGACACAGAGACACAGTGCATCTGGATTCCATTTGAGTTTGTGTCAATTAGCATACAAATAATTTCTTCAGTGAAGATTTGGGTGTTGTATATGCACTTTGGGAGAGGTCAGAATAAGACACACTTGGAGAAAGAAGAGACTGAGAAGTTTGATGCTAAATTAAAGACCATAGAACAGAAGTTGGAGGAATCTTTCAATCAAAATAGGGAACCTTCAGAAAAATGCAATCTGGATCTTAAAGTGACATCAGAAGAGTTAGTTCCAGATGAGGAAAATCCACAAAGGCTGGAAGAAATTGCAGAATGGAGGCCCACTGAGATGCTGGATAGAAAGGCTTTGGCTATAGCCAACATGCTCAGACCGGATATTGTGTGTGTACTGTCAAGGTTCAATTACTGGCTGAAGGTCTATAAGTGTTGGGCCCTAGAGTCCACTCGGGAGTAGGGTTGTCACAAGAGACCACTCAAACACCACAGATGCAAAGAGCAAAGGTTTATTGCTGGCACGGCAGGGTACCTCAGCACTCGAGAGGCCAAGGACCCCGAGTAGCTGTTACAGACTGCTTATAAAGACTAAAACCGCAAGCCAGGGGGAGGACCTGACCTTTAAGCTGATTGGGTGGGCTGCTGTATCTGAGGTATGTGAGCAGGATGATCGGCTGGAGACAGAGAGTGGGCCGTGTGGGGGGCTTTCTAGGGTGTTTTCCTGGAGCTGCAGGTGGCGTTTTGTTTTTCTTGTTTTTGGAACTCCAGGTGGTGTTTGTTCTGCCAATTCTGGGAACTGAGGTGGAACTAGGGCAGGGGTCAATGGCCCTGAGCTTTAGGCTTTTCATAAGCTATAGCAGAAATACAGATCCCATTTGGTGTTGCCTCTGAACAAGGTCATACAGTGGGTGTGTGCTCCATTTAGCAGAGTTTGGAGAGCTGAAATATACGCACCATGTCATAGTTTCAAATTCAGAATTCCAATGGGCTTTTGCCTTAAATTCTGGAGAGCATTGTTCTAAGGTTATACATTTGTTAGAGATGGTGGCTGTCTTGGAGATGCCTTTGCAAATTGGGGCTGATGGTGCTTCAGCACTTACAGCCATTGGAATACCACAAGGTTTTAGACATTATGACATGAAATCTGTTACAGATATAAATTATAATCTTATAGATCAAACAATTATTAAACGATCTAACAATAATTTTAATAGGGTGGTCACTAAATAAAAGGGGGATATAGCTCCCCATAATAAAGTAAATGATTTTTTAATTTCAAAATTATTATATATGACAGGTAGCACACCTGCTAAGGTACACTGGGTTTTAGAAAGGATTGCTGAATCAGACCAGCATGTAAAGGTCCTAATTCCAATACGGAAGACAGGAACTGTGTTGTGTTGAGGAGAATATGCTCTTCTCTCAGGAGGAAACAAACAAAAAACATGTATTCCAGACAGACTGATAGAAATCAGATTTGACAGGGAAGATCTCCTGAAGATCTTGGCTTCACACAGAAGGGAAGAAATCAAGTAGACCAAGCAGAGCTCTTCCTGACAGAGAATGGAGCATTGTTAGCAGATGGAGCTCAAGGCTCTCTAGATGCAAGATGCCTGTCTGCCATTTCTGGAAAAGGTTCAGACGTGTTTTAACAACAACTAAATTACGAAAAATGATGAACAAGGCTTTGCTTGTTCACAACTGACCCAAAACTAAAATTTGTTGTTTCTTTGCTTGATTTTTGTCTGAAGGTTTTGAGTTACAATGATATGGAATTGAGAGGCAGATCTCTGAGTTCTGGGTCAGCCTGATCTACACAATAAAATCCGGGCGGGAACTCCCTGCTGATGAGTCCCCTATAAAGACAGCCTGGGATTGAAAATGACAAATTATTTCTTAAAGTTACTATGTAAGTTCCTTTTTCTTAATAATGGATGCTATGTCCTTACTGATCTAAAAGATAAGTACACATCAATGTTAGGGTTATGTGGGGAGAAATGATGTCGCACTGCTCTAAAAGGCCAGACGACCTCCTTAGAAAGTGGGGCTCCCATGGGAGAACTGGTGCCAAAGGCCATTTTGGTCTGAGATTTATGTTCTGTTGTTCAATGTAATGACCCAAAGTTAGGCTGGGAGACAAACATGCAAGCTGCATGCCTCCCACACTGATAAGCTTTTAATGCTGACTGCGTTGAGGTGTCACACTGCTCTGGCAGCTGGCTTATCCCTTTAAACATGAGACATTTTCTTTTCTTTCTTTTATTTTAGATTTATTTATTTATTATTATATATACAGTGCTCTGCCTGTATGCACACCTGCAGGCCAGAACAGTGCATCAGATCTTATTGTAGACGGGTGTGAGCCACCATGTGGTTGCTGGGAATTGAACTCAGGACCTCTGGAAGAGCAGCCAGTGTGTTTAACCTCTGAGCCGTCTCTCCCGTCCCCAACATGAGACATTTTCACGGGGACAGGTGACAGTCACACCTGATGCAAAGAGACACAGGGGACTATATAATTGGCAAAGTTAGTTAGGTCTCAAAAACCCAAAGGCTACAATTCATATGGAGAAAAGGGACAAAAATAGCCGCAACAAATGTAAAACTCCAGGTATAAGACGCCTAGGGTATGCTTAAACCCTAAAATTAAAAACATTTATATGAAGTTTATTTAAATCATATGCCTTGTCTATTGCTCGTGGCAACCAGCTTGCCTCTCACAGAGACAGGTAGGCTCTGTTTCTTAACAATTAAACTTTATTATACAACCCAACTAGCTTACACAAGAGGGAAAAAAGAATGAACCTTCCGGTATCCATGGGACGGGTCCTTAAGTGTCTCTGGCTTGCGTGCAGGTCCAGCCTGTTCGCTGATCCACGTGTGCTCAAGCCCAGTCTCAACCTGCTGCAGCTCTCTCTTCTCCGCCTGTCTGTGTCATGTGTGAAGGGTGGTCTCCTTCTCCCATTGAGGGTCAATTAGAAAAACAATAGTCCAGGTGGAGCCCCCAGGTCTGCTTCCTGAATTCCAGGCCCAGGATGGCTCCACCCAGTCTATCATAAGGTATCCATGGGGTGCCCAAGGGTAAAGCCCGCCAAGACTGCTTCCACCTGTGACAGAGCTTACAGTCTTTCCCACAGAGACAGGTAGCAGCTTGGCCTAATACAGCAGGTGCCTGAGAGCCCAGAAAAGGATATATAGATCAATACATCCTTGCTTTGATTTCAACATGATAATGGTAATATAATCCCCTTTGAGAGAGGTCAAAACAAAATAGACATAGATGAAAAGGACTGTTAAATTATATCAGTCTATACTTACAGACTTATATACTTCAACCTGCAGACCAAGCAGGTAACACAGTTTGTCAATCCTTCCACATGGGAACAGCTCTTCTCAGACATGTCTCCAGCCAGGACTGTGACTGTGCTTGGCCTATAGATCTTTGGCTGCAAAACCCTCAGGACTTATCATGTCAGTCTTTTAAATAGCATATTTAAAAATTTGTTTTACACTTCTTCTTCCTCAGGAAAACACCAAATGGTGGATGTGAAAGACCCCCGAAGGGAGACCCTCACTCAAGCCCCGGGATGGCGCGCACCCAAAGACACACAAACAACCGTCTTGCTGTAAACGCACGAGGCAGTTTATTGGCGGAGCTCCGGGTCGACACGTATCTCACGCAGGAGACAGAGGGGTTGACCCAGAAGCCCAGGGTTATATGGACAAAGATTGGGGGGAGCGGGAAGTTTTGGCACGGCCACACACGATTGGTTGTTACAACCATTTGAACATCAGCAAATTGGGTAGGCAGATCTGGGGTAAGGTCAGACTTAGTCACACGGGAGCAGTCCTCAGTTCCTGTTTTCCTCGGAACCCGAGGGTAGATGTTTATCTGAGCTAACAACACACCTGGTTAAACTCAAAGGTGGAACATTGTGTGCGGGCCTCAAAGGGGATTAAGCAAACACCATAAGATTGGATGAGGGGTCTTGGCTCATTACTCACTCGATCATGTCCGGTACCTGTTTCTCTCAGGAATTTGTCCTTGTGTACCCTCCCTATCTTTTATGGCCAGCAGGTCCCTGGAACACTCAGTAGGTCTTTGTTTCCTAGCTTTGTGACTTATCATCTGGGGCCTTGGGCTAGCAAACCTGCTGACCTGCATCTCAACTATTTGGGCTTATGAGTTAGAAAGCTCTGCTGTTCTGGTTGCTTTAATGCCAATTAAAAATTCTCTCTCTCAGATGACGCTGGTGCAGTGGAACCGGGCCCAGGATTAGGAGGCAAGGCGGCTTCCGTGGAGGATTCGGCAGAGGCCGAAGACAGGAAGTGGATCCCCGTCACCAAGCTGGGCCGCCTGGTTAAGGACATAAAGATCAAGTCCTTGGAGGAGATCTACCTGTTCTCCCTACCCATTAAGGAATCCGAGATTATTGCCTTTTTCCTGGGCGCATCCCTAAAGGACGAGGTTCTCAAGATCATGCCAGTGCAGAAGCAGACATGGGCTGGCCAGCAGACCAGGTTCAAGGCTTTTGTCGCTATTAGGGACTACAATGGTCACGTTGGTCTTGGTGTTAAGTGTTCCAAGGAGGTAGCCACTGCAGTCCGAGGGGCCATCATCTTGGCCAAGCTTTCCATCGTCCCTGTGTGGATAGGCTACTGGGGGAACAAGATTGGCAAGCCACACACTGTTCCATGCAAAATGAGAGGCCGCTATGGCTCTGTTTTGGTCCTTGTCATTCCTGCTTCCAGAGACACTGGCATTGTCTCAGCTCCTGTGCCCAAGAAGCTACTGATGATGGCCGGTATTGATGACTGCTACACATCAGCCAGGGGCTGTACTGCCACCCTGGGCAACTTTGCCAAGGCCACTTTTGATGCTATCTCCAAGACCTACAGCTACCTGACACCCGACCTCTGGAAAGAAACTGTGCTCACCAAGTCTCCTTATCAGGAATTCACTAATCATCTTGTGAAAACCCACACCAGAGTGTCTGTTCAGAGGACCCAGGCTCCATCTGTGGCTACCACATGAGGGTTTTTACAAGAAAAATAAAGTGAATTAATTCTGTTAAAATTTTTTGTTTTACAAAGAATCATCTTTAATCGAATTGTGCTTAGTGCACAGCCCATACATATATTAATATATATTTGAACATTTATATATTTTGTAGAGAAAGAGGACCAGACACCAAAAGCAGCCCAGGTGATCCTACCTCACAGATGGCCTCAATGACAAAGTTTCCTTGAAAATCTCCATCTGGGACAATTTCAAATCCAGCACCAGACTGTTCTAGTGAGGACATCAGTTAATTTCTGAACTTTCTCAGCATCCAGATGCTGGACAGCAACACTTATCACTAGCATCCTTAAGACTGGACAACATCTCAATTTTCTTGAGCTCTCAAAAAGAAAAACTATGTTCCAAATCAGCAGGAAGCAATTTAAGAAAGTTAGGCCCCATTCCCAAGAGAGGATGGATGGATTTTGGTCATTCTATGGGTGAAAGATGTCTGTTATTGTTTAAAGGGGCTGGTTATAGAGATGATAAACAAAAGGGGAGATTATTGAATCTACTTTGAGAACAAAAAAACATTAATAAGCCAAAAATCTTACGTTGGAATAGCTCTTTGTATTTTGTTACCTATGTAATTCTTAAAACTGCAATGTTGAGTTCTAGACTTTTTGGCAGCTGCTGTCACCAACTCTTTAGGATAAATAAGAAATGAACATTAGCTGTCAGACAACCAAACTCACATTCATGTTAGATACTAGTTTAGTTAGTTACAAAAAATATGTTTTCTAGATTGACAAATGGAAAATATCTAGAAACAAGCAATTCAGGTAAGACAAAAAGACAGATGGTCTTCAAACACCCCAGAATATGACATTTAAGGATTCTATTAACTCGAGGCCTTTTTGACAGTGAGATGGGTCTGCTCCTGGCCGCACCTGTTCTACTTCAGGGAGCTCAAAGGCTTCACATGTGGCTACAGGGTGAGAAGATGCCTTTCCTCAATTACAGACAGAACACTGTCCAAGCAGGACAAACCGGATGCAGGAGACCTAACTGCTGAGCTTTGCAAGGACAGGGTAGGCAAGTCCTTTATAATTCCTGCTTCACAGAAAAGTCTGTCAAATATTCTGAGCCAGAAGCTGAAGATGACGCTCCAATGTTACAGCGTCCAGGCAGCTCAATATCGCTGTCATTTCTATGCTTTTGGAAGCTGCTTGCCTGCACTTCCTAAATACTTAGGTAATATTTATTCCTTCCTACGTCTCTGATGGGGTTGAAGACTAGATAGCTATAGTCTCAGTTAAACTTAAATCGTTTAGGAATGACAGAAATTGATAGTAAAATACTTTCTCTAAGAATATCAAATGTATGAATATAAATCTTAGCTGATGGTTTTCATAACTGTTATTATTACATATATTTTGTTATTGTAAGAGTGTCTTAGACTAAAGGGGGGCTGTAGGCATAAGGTTACTGTGAATTTCAAATGTGCTCATTCCTGCAGCAGGCTGGGGTGACAACAGCACACTGAACATTATGAAGATGGGACATGTTGGACCTGTCTCCTCTGCCCACCCTTGCATGGAGCCCAGGATGCTTCTGGTAGACTTTGTGTAGAAACAGCTATGTCCAGCCACAGTTTGACTGGGTCGCCATGTCTCACATGACTCCCACCCACCCTGCTCAGTTACAGAGGTTCAGGATACAAATAATTCAGAATATGTTTAATTATGAAAAAGAGACAAATGTTTTCAGCACATCTCTTCAGCAGCCTGGTGGGACAGCAGAGACAGAAAGCCTGGGGTCTGCCCAGATGGTGCTGGGGGACACGGACAGATAGAGTCTCTGGAATCAGCCCAGGACAGAGGCAAAGACAGAGCCTTGAGGACTCGGGGATCACAAGAGCTGAGCGGGGTACACTAGCACCATGCTAGACTCTGAATCAGAGCATGGTAGGCAGGCTGGCACAGACAGCAACTTGGGGACATGCAGGCCTTGCAGTGTGACAGTCAAAATGCTCTCGTGAGTCACTGTAGGAGCCCTGTGGGAGAGAGAGAGGGAGCAGTCGTGGGAGGGGGAGAGAGAGGGAGTGGTCACAGGAGGGAGAGAGAGAGAGAGAGGGAGTGATCACAGGAGTGCCCAGAAGATGCCTGCCTCTCCTGAATCCCATAGAGTTGGACAAAGAAAGTGGTGTCCTGCCCATGCCACCCCCTTCCCACCACCTGAGCAGAGGTGACGGCAGCTAAAGGGAGGACAGAGCTTCACAGGACACAAACGTGGGGGAGGTGGAAGAGAAGCCACCACCCTCCCAGGGAATATGAAGGATCGGATCTTCTGGTAAGTCAGAGGGGTCCGTCTCCTCTGCAGGACTATCAGCCTCTTCCCGCCACTGTCAATGTCCAATGTCTCCAGTGTGGGGCACAGAGCAGACAACATCTTCGTGTCTAAGCTCATGGCTCAGGCTCCACTCAAGTGATGGTGGCAAAGTCCTGCTTAGGGACAAACCCTGGAGCTTCCCAGAGACACCAGCTGCGACACTCTCAACCCCACAGCAGAGGCAGACTATGAACCAGGACTGTGCCCAGCATACCTGCCTCACACCTTCCCCTCACACCTACACCCCTGCCTCACACCCTCCCCTCATGCCCACATCCCTGCCTCACATCCTCCCCTCATGCCCACACCCCTGCTTCACACCCTCCCCTCACACCCACCACCCTGCCTCACACCCCTCACACCCTCACCCCTGCACCACCCCCAGATGAGAGCTGAAATGTTACCTGCTGGGGGAGGCCCTCGTGGTCCTACAAAAGGAAATCACATAGAGAAAGGGCTTGTTATAAAGACAAGGGCTCTCTCATGCAGCCTGCGGGGTGGTGGGTCATGCAGCTCAGCTGAACTAGTTCCCTCATCATCTGTATTCACTAAGACCCTGAGCACTGTCTCTCCCTCCCCCAAGGTTGAAAATGCCACCGGGAGGAGGGAAACTGAGGCCCATGGTCTCTCATTGGTGGAAACTTGTGGAAAGGAACCAGTGAGAGTGGTGGACAGTGACAGAAGTCACAGAATGAGCTCCACCGTGGCTCTGTGGCTGTCACACAATGAGAAAAATCAGATTCCAGCGTCTCCCCTGGGACCTCCCGTGTCCTCCTGACCCCAGCACAGCTCCTTCCTTCACTATAGCCCACCAGCCTCAGTTTCCCCAGAGCTCCTCACCTTTCTGACTCCGGTGACGGATGAAAAGTCCAAGTCCGAGGAAGATCAGCCCAAGCACGAAGCCTCCAACGCCACTTAGCATCTTGCTCTGGGCAGACTCAGACCGTGCCCCTGGGGAGCAGAGCCCAGTGTCAGCTTTGTCCCCACAGGTCACAACAGCCCTGACTGGAAGCTGAAAGGCCAGCCTGAGCCATCTGAGATGAAAGAGGTGGGGAGAACCAGTTCTCTGTTCTGACCCAGGGCAAGGAAGAGCCAGGAGATCCAAGCACAGTGATGGGGGAGGGGCTAAGTGGGTGTTTGCACCTCACAGACTTATCTAAAATACCCAGTCACAAGGTATCATTGTCAATTCCTCTGGATATTAGGGACAAGTTCCAGGCCCCAGTGTACATACTGACCTCCTAGAACTACTGTCTGGAAAGACAATTAGGTCGGGGCTCTCTGATGCCCCGAGTTGAGAGGTGTGCTTTCCTGTAGCTCTCAGCTCAGTAGTGCAATCAGACCATTCAGGACAGAGGATGGGGCATGGGGTGGGGGTGGCATCAGACAGATGAGGTAACAACAGCTAAAACCCCAAGCCATGTGAGGCCCATGGTGAAAGAAAGTTTCCTCACTCCACTCCACCGTGACGGGGCTCTGCAGGCTGGCGTGCTCCACGTGGCAAATGTAGACATCTCCCCGCTGAGGGGTCATCTCCAGCATGACCAGGACCTGGTAGGTCCAGTCCCCGTTCTTAATAAGCTGTGTGGACGAGACCCCCGCCGTCTCCTCCTGGCCATTCCGGAACCAGCGCACTTTGATCCGGGCTGGGTAGAAATCCGTCACCGAGCAGACCAGCTGGTTGTGGTGGTTGAGGGCCTCTGTCCTGGACAGGGAGATGGCCACCTGCGGCTGCTCTACAGTAACAGGAAAGGTGCTGAGTGAGACAAGGGTCATGTGGATAAAATGTGTGGCCATGTGAACATTCCCCACAGGGAAGAGGCAGGGGGGAACACCTGGGTTCTAAAACCAAATTAAGATTAACTCCACAAATATAAATTTAACAATCACTAGGAAAATATATAAAGTGAAGCCAGATGGTGGTGGTGCACTCAGGAGGCAGAGGCAGGAGGATCTCTATGAGTTCAAGCCTGGCCTACAGAGTGAGTTCTAGGACAGCCCGAGTACACAGAGAAATCCTCTCTATAAACCCTCAAAAATTAAAATAAAGTGGTTTTCTAAACAAAACAAAAAAGACAAAAGAAAAATTGTGGTTTCAGATTTATGATTTTTGAAAAAAAATTGCAAAAATAACTCCAATGCAACGTCACTTCCTTCATCTCCTCCGACTGTCACACGCAGTAGGGCAGACGTCTTTCCTGACTGACTTTACACACTGCGCCCACTACCTCAGCAGCCTTTTTCTGGGTGGGCGCCCTTTTCCTTCAGCGCGAGCACAGCGTACATACTTGTGTTCTCTCATTTTCTCCTTTCTCTCTCTCCCTGCCCCACCGGCCCCGCTTTCTTTCCACAGTCAGGAGTGTTAGTTGCTGGCTGCCATCACAGCATTGCCTTGTGTGAGGAACAACGATTTCAGTTGACTATCAGGGCTAACCATTCCCGCCGCTGTAATGTGCCACAGTGCCCTGTCCCTCGTCCCTGAGTGGCACTGACAGGCGGCCCAGCTGCAGGGCAGGAGGTCTGAGGGGAGCTGGGCCGCACAGGGCAAAGGGCAAAGGGCGGAGGTGAGACAGGAGGGAGACCCCAGGCAGGCACGGAAAAGGCTGCGGCAGCTCCTCGCGCTGGGGACTGTGGCTGTGGTGTCCCCTCCGCGGCCGGCTCGGGCCCACGCCCCCCACGGCCCCCACTTCCCCCCCCACGGCCCCCACGGTCCCCACTTCCCCCCCCACCGCCCCCCAAGCCCGCCGCGGCTCCCACTTCCCCCACCCACGGCCCCCACGCCCCGCCGCGCTCCCGCGGGCCCGCCCCGCGCTCACCGAGCCGCCGCAGGGAGGTGGGGACCTCCGTCTCCTCGTAGTTGTGTCTGCACACCGTGTCCAGCTCGGCCCGCTTCCGCTCCATGATGTCCTTCTGGCTGTTCCAGTACTCGGCATCCGGCCGCCCCAGCTCGGTCACCGCGCGGTACTCGCCCACGTCGCTGTCGAAGCGCACGAACTCCTCCCCGTTGTAGATGAGTCTGTCCACACCCCGCATGCGCTGCGTCCCGTTGGTGTAGTAGCACAGGCCCAAGAACTGGAACACGAAATCCCCTGCGGGCGGGCGGCGGGCGCGGTCAGCCGGCAGCGCAGACCCCAGCCCCGCGGCCCCCGCTCCACGCGTGGGGGCGACGCGGTCTCCAGGGGCCGCCGGGACCTCGGGACGGGCAGTGGGTGGAGCCGCCCCCGCCACACCCCGTGCGCCCAGCGGGTCGGAGCCTCCAGTGCGACCCGGAGCTGCCGGCTCCTCAGAGACGGTTCCATGCGCGTAAGGAAGAGCGCGGGGGAGGGAGTCGAGCGACCGAGCTCGTCCTCATAAAAATACTCCTCAGGAATTTGTGAATTGTACGCGGTGCGTTAAAAAAAAAAACAACAAAAAACTTAACCGTTGCGGTTTTTAAAATTAAGGAGCACCCTAAGTTGGGTGGGAAAGACGGGGATGGGTCCCAAAACTGTACGAAATTCTCAACGAACTATATAACTATGATCGAAAGAATAATAGAACATTCGTCTGTTTCTGCTACGCCCACGGAGCCGCGTGAGCCGCTCCTGAGTGCAAAGGCTCTGACCCCCCAGCCCGGGCGGCGACCATTCTCAGGGAGCCCTGAGTGCGAACCGGGCAGCCGAGAACCCGGGCAGCCTGTGGAGCTCCTGCTGGGCGGTCACCCCAGAGGCTTAAGTTTAACTGCCAGAGGGAAGCCACCACCGTGCGCGGGCGACAGGACGGCTGCGGCTTTACAAAAAGTACTCTCGCCATGTGAATCATGTATTTCTCTTCTTTGCCCAGTGTTTTCCAGGAAATTCAATTTACCAACCCAGCGTCTGAGTCCTCGGTTCCATTTGACCGAGAAATAAATTTAGACTCCTTGACTGCTGGCTTCCCTCAGGGTTGGATGCCCAGAGTTTGCCTCTCCAAAAGTTCCACTCCACGCCAGGAATTTTCCTCAAATACCACAAGACCCTCGCTGACCTGTTTCCCCGTCTCAGAATCCAGCGTCTCCTCCAGAGAGGGCGCTGGGGTGGGGAGGGGAGGGGAGTCCCCAGGTGGAGGACGCTGGTGCTGTAAACCCCGCTGTTTCCTCACACTCGGCCCCTGCTTCTCTGCCTTCTCCGTGGTGGTGATTTAAACCGCCGCCTCCTCTAATAGGCCAGGCTCGGCTTGTGCGCAGCACGATCCTAACTTCAATATTAGATCATAGAAATGAGAGTGTAGCCTCGCCCTCTCCTCAGAGAAAGGAAGTCTATGCTTACCATCCCCCACATCCCAGGCCCCCAGGGCCCCCAGAGTGCAGCTCTGAGGAACCTTGCCCCGCACTTACGTGGGGAGTCACTGCCCTCGGCGGCGCCCGGGCTGCTCAGCGCGGTCAGCAACACCACAGCCGCTGCAAGCAGGAGGCCAGGGACCTGCAGAGCCATCTCGAAAAGGTAACGGCAGTCACCAGGACTCACACCTGCTGTGCCCCCTTCAGAAATAAAGTCTGTAGCCGCCCAGGGCGATCTGTAAGCCTAGGGTGTGAGGGTAGGTCCCATGAGAGGAGCCAATCAGCGCTGGAGCTGAAGCGCGTCATCTGTCTCCGGGCAGACTTTGTTTGCAAAGGCTCTCTTTGCAGGGCATGTCTGTATCTTCAAGAGCCCCCACAGGATGGACATTTGAGGTGATGTTCCTCTTAGCTACAGAGGAAACTTTTCCAAACTGCTGTTTGGGGTTTAAAGAACCAAAAGAGAACAGTGACTCAAATCTAGTCTCACTTTGGGATACTTACTTAAACTCTACTGTTATATACTGAGCGGGGTTTTAGTGGGGAAATAAGTGGGGCCACGTATTAGGGGACAGAGAGACTGTCTCATGTTATGTCTGGCATGCTGAGGGGCCTCAGGTGAGACGACAGAGTCCTTAGGGAGTCGCTGAGCCTCTTTCTAACCCTGGACTCCCTTTGTAAAATGTCAGCCGCGCTCTGTGCACTGTGCACCTACATTTTGATGCGCACACACCGAGGAGTCGTGTGATGTGGGTCATAATGAAAAGGTTGAACTGCCGCGTGTGCACGGTGGGAACAGCAGGCTAATAGCCCTGCTGCCTCATGCATCTTCCTTATGCACAAGTCTGCTGCATTCGTGATATTCCAATGAAAATAGATGAGAAGTTAATTAATCCAGCTTTTCTGTTATGAATTCTCCTGCTGTTTAAATCCTCCACAATCATGAAATAGGTCCACTGATGTATGTCAGAGAAAAAAAAAAACAAAACAAAACTCCATAACCACTTGTAGCTTCCAGATGCAGCTGCCTGGCATGTCAAGGATAAAAGGGCCACGATGTGAAACAGTGGCTTCAGGGAATGTCCACAGGCTTATTGCAGGACGCCAGCCTGAGCAGCAGAGTCGTCAGTGTGCCTCCAGCACGGCTCTCCTCAGGTGCACACCACTAATTATCCCTCAGCTGGAGCGGGGCCTGGCAAACGCCAAGGACTAAACCGTTCCACCACAGTTTTACACCCTACTTATACGGGGGGGGGGGGGGGGAGCAGGACCTAAAAGCAGAGCTGACCAGGGAAAGGAGGAAGGGGAGAGACGGGGCATCAGAATGTCCTGTCCTTTGAGGGCTCTGGCAGGTGACCTGCAGCGTTGCTGGGGTCCACCCTGCAGGCACTGATGCAGAGAACCAGAGAGGGATGCCCTGGGCTCCCACCAGCATGGACACAGATCTCCTCAGCCTACGCAGGGAGCATAAAGGAGAAACAACAAACTCAGGTGTGGACTGGGTTAGCAAACAAACTTGGCCGTTCAGGGACCTTGGTGATGGATGTTCTTGGTGCCCTCAGCCCCCACCTCAGCCCTCCACACAATAAGCAGAGGTCTCTGCCTCCCCTGCTCCTCCCCTAAGGGGAAAGCTCTGTCCTGGGCTGTGTCCAGGGCTGTGTCCAGGGCTGTGTCCTGGGCTGCGTCCTGGAACTGTGAAGGGAGGCCTGAGTCACACAGGGGATTCCCAGCTCTCCCAGGCCTCTTCACACAGGCTTTTCACCTAGCAACAAAGCTGTCATCAGGAGCCTTTTTTCTGATTGGCTAAAATCACATTGGCAAGCCAGGGCCTTGGGCTTCTGCCAGCTCCTTCCACCTAGCCCAGCCTTCTCTGGAGTCCTCTGCAGGGCCCATGTCACTCCTGTGTCACACAGGAACGCCACCCACTACTGTGCTGGCTTGAAAGGAGGGGAATCCCAACACCACATCCCACGGAGCCCTCCCTGAGTCAAGCTGTGGTCCTGGGGCGGGGGATGGGGGACAGAGCACTTAGACTGAGGGCTGTGTGGACCCCACCTGGCTGCAGAAGACAAACTCCATTAAAAGTGGCCAAAGTTCACCGGGGACATCGTCAGTTCCATAGTGTAGAGGAAAAGAGATGTGGACGCAGGGCAGGAGAGATGGCTCAGTGGTTAAGAGCGCCGCCTGCTCTTCCAGAGGTCCTGAGTTCACAACCATCTATAATGTAATCTGATGCCCTCTTCTGCAGATAAAGCACTCATATGCAATAAATAAAATAAATAAATCTTAAAAAAAAAAGAAAAGAAAAACAAAGCAAAATAAAAATAAAAAAAAAAAAAAGAGAGAGAGAGAGACGTGGACGCCTTCCAGGGAGCTCAGGAAGAAACCCTCTCCTCAGCCAGCATCCCTCAGATCAGTGGAGTTAAGTGTGACACCAGTAATCAATGTGTCAGCAAAAGGGTTGCCCAGGACCCTCTCACCCGCAGCTGCTGACAACACTACAGTATGGTACAGTATGGTACAGTGCAGTATAGTATGGTACAGTGCAGTACAGTACAGTATAGTGTGGTGCCGTGCGGTATAGTACAGTGCATTACAGTATAGTACAGTGCATTACAGTATAGTATAGGATGGTATTGTGTTGTATGGTACGGTGCAGTGCAGTACAGTGCAGTATAGTGCAGTACAGTACAGTATAGTGTTGTGCCGTGCGGTATAGTACAGTGCATCACTGTATAGTACAGCGCATCACTGTATAGTACAGCGCATCACTGTATAGTACAGCGCATCACTGTATAGTACAGCGCATCACTGTATAGTGCAGCGCATCACTGTATAGTGCAGCGCATCACTGTATAGTACAGCGCATCACTGTATAGTGCAGCGCATCACTGTATAGTGCAGCGCATCACTGTATAGTGCAGCGCATCACTGTATAGTACAGCGCATCACTGTATAGTGCAGCGCATCACTGTATAGTGCAGCGCATCACTGTATAGTGCAGCGCATCACTGTATAGTGCAGCGCATCACTGTATAGTGCAGCGCATCACTGTATAGTACAGCGCATCACTGTATAGTGCAGCGCATCACTGTATAGTGCAGCGCATCACTGTATAGTGCAGCGCATCACTGTATAGTACAGCGCATCACTGTATAGTACAGCGCATCACTGTATAGTGCAGCGCATCACTGTATAGTGCAGCGCATCACTGTATAGTGCAGCGCATCACTGTATAGTACAGCGCATCACTGTATAGTACAGCGCATCACTGTATAGTACAGCGCATCACTGTATAGTACAGCGCATCACTGTATAGTACAGCGCATCACTGTATAGTACAGCGCATCACTGTATAGTGCAGCGCATCACTGTATAGTACAGCGCATTACTGTATAGTACAGCGCATCACTGTATAGTACAGCGCATCACTGTATAGTACAGCGCATCACCAGCGCATCACGTAGTACAGCGCATCACGGTATAGTACAGCGCATCACTGTATAGTACAGCGCATCACTGTATAGTACAGCGCATCACTGTATAGTACAGCGCATCACTGTATAGTACAGCGCATCACTGTATAGTGCAGCGCATCACTGTATAGTGCAGCGCATCACTGTATAGTGCAGCGCATTACTGTATAGTACAGCGCATCACTGTATAGTACAGCGCATCACTGTATAGTACAGCGCATCACTGTATAGTACAGCGCATCACTGTATAGTACAGCGCATCACTGTATAGTGCAGCGCATCACTGTATAGTGCAGCGCATTACAGTATAGTGCAGCGCATCACTGTATAGTACAGCGCATCACTGTATAGTACAGCGCATCACTGTATAGTACAGCGCATCACTGTATAGTGCAGCGCATCACTGTATAGTACAGCGCATCACTGTATAGTGCAGCGCATCACTGTATAGTGCAGCGCATCACTGTATAGTGCAGCGCATCACTGTATAGTGCAGCGCATCACTGTATAGTGCAGCGCATCACTGTATAGTGCAGCGCATCACTGTATAGTACAGCGCATCACTGTATAGCAGCGCATCACTGTATAGTGCAGCGCATCACTGTATAGTGCAGCGCATACTGTATAGTGCAGCGCATTACGGTATAGTACAGCGCATCACTGTTATAGTACAGCGCATCACTGTATAGTACAGCGCATCACTGTATAGTACAGCGCATCACTGTCTATAGCAGCGCATCACTGTATAGTACAGCGCATCACTGTATAGTACAGCGCATCACTGTATAGTACAGCGCATCACTGTATAGTGCAGCGATCACTGTATAGTACAGCGCATTACTGTATAGTAACGCGCATCACTGTATAGTACAGCGCATCACTGTATAGTGCAGCGCATCACTGTATAGTACAGCGCATCACTGTATAGTGCAGCGCATCACTGTATAGTTACAGCGCATCACTGTATAGTACAGCGCATCACTGTATAGTACAGCGCATCACTGTATAGTACAGCGCATCACTGTATAGTGCAGCGCATCACTGTATAGTACACCGCATTACTGTATAGTGCAGTGCATCACTGTATAGTGCAGCGCATCACTGTATAGTGCAGCGCATCACTGTATAGTGCAGCGCATCACTGTATAGTGCAGCGCATCACTGTATAGTACAGCGCATCACTGTATAGTGCAGCGCATCACTGTATAGTGCAGTGCATTACAGTATAGTACAGTGCATTACAGTATAGTACAGCGCATCACTGTATAGTACAGCGCATTACTGTATAGTACAGTGCATCACTGTATAGTGCAGTGCATCACTGTATAGTACAGTGCATCACTGTATAGTGCAGTGCATCACTGTATAGTACAGTGCATTACTGTATAGTACAGCGCATTACTGTATAGTACAGCGCATTACTGTATAGTGCAGCGCATTACTGTATAGTACAGCGCATTACAGTATAGTACAGCGCATTACAGTATAGTACAGCGCATTACTGTATAGTGCAGCGCATCACTGTATAGTGCAGCGCATCACTGTATAGTACAGCGCATCACTGTATAGTACAGCGCATCACTGTATAGTGCAGTGCATTACTGTATAGTGCAGTGCATCACTGTATAGTACAGCGCATCACTGTATAGTGCAGCGCATCACTGTATAGTGCAGTGCATCACTGTATAGTACAGTGCATTACTGTATAGTGCAGCGCATCACTGTATAGTGCAGCGCATCACTGTATAGTACAGCGCATTACTGTATAGTACAGCGCATTACTGTATAGTGCAGTGCATCACTGTATAGTACAGTGCATTACTGTATAGTACAGTGCATTACTGTATAGTGCAGTGCATCACTGTATAGTACAGTGCATTACTGTATAGTACAGTGCATTACTGTATAGTGCAGTGCATCACTGTATAGTACAGTGCATTACTGTATAGTACAGTGCATCACTGTATAGTACAGTGCATTACTGTATAGTACAGCGCATTACTGTATAGTGCAGTGCATTACTGTATAGTACAGCGCATTACAGTATAGTACAGCGCATTACAGTATAGTACAGCGCATTACTGTATAGTACAGTGCATTACTGTATAGTGCAGTGCATCACTGTATAGTACAGTGCATTACTGTATAGTACAGTGCATTACTGTATAGTACAGTGCATTACAGTATCGTGTCGTATGGTGTCGTATGCTGTGTTGATAGGACAGTACGGGTGCTCCTGAGTTCTCCCTAATAAAATGTATATAAGCAGCTGCCCCAGAGTAATTTACATATTTTCACTATCCCACTCTTGAGCAATGAGTTACATTAACTTTCATTATAAATAGGAAATGTATTTTATTATAACGCATGTTTCTCTCTTTAAGTAGCATTTTAGAAAATGCAAAGAAGAGTCATAAGGGCACCAGAGTTAGTGCAGAGAAAGCCATTTCAACTTCAGAAGATTCAACTTTACTTACAGGAGGAGCGCCCGCCACAGGCCGCTGGCGGGAAGCAGAGCGGTTTGTAACATGCCTGCGGTCTTTGCCAACCTGTGCATACACCACTTTCTGCTTTACGGCTTTGATCTTGAACTGGCTACAAACCCCACATGTCAAAGCTGTGGTTCCCACCAGGGCATTAAGAAAGAAGACAGGGCCATTAGGAGGTGGCGCCTAGAAGGGAATCAGTCACCCCCTGGGTGTGTTGGGGACACAGAGGTGCTGGCCACTTCCTCTTTCCTTCCCTCCAGACTATCATGAAGTGAGCAGCTCTACCTCTGTGTCCCATGTGATTATCTGCCTCATACAACACAAAGGAATGGGACAAAAGACCATGGGATAAAACATCTGAACTGGGAGCCAAGCAGGCTTTCCACCTTATAGACTGACTCTGATGACAATATAGACTGACTCTGGTGACTATATAGATTGACTCTGATGACCATATAGATTGACTCTGATGACCATATAGACTGACTCTGATGACCATATAGACTGACTCTGATGACCATATAGACTGACTCTGATGACTGTATGGACTGACTCTGCTTATCATATAGACGGACTCTGATATGGACTGACTCTGATGACCATATGGATTCTGATGACTATATGGACTGACTGATTATCATACAGACTGACTCTGATATGGACTGACTCTGATGACCATATAGATTGACTCTGATGACCATATAGAGTGACTCTGATGACCATATGGACTGACTCTGATGACTGTATAGACTGGTTCTGATGACCATATATACTGGCTGTAGGATCAATTTTCTTAACAATTACATTTTATTACCAACTTATTGTCCAAGAGTACCTCACTTATAACCCAACTAACCTAAAAAACAGGAAAAGGAGATTAAAGAACACAGTAATGAAACCATAAGGATATCAGTTCCGAGGAACGATTCTCCTGGCGTAGTCAGCAGGATTTCTTCTGCTGGAACCTGGAACAACCAGAACCCAGAACCTCAGCAGGAGCCGGAGCCCCAAACCCTTCCCTCAAGCAGTTCTCTCTAGGAGCATCTCGAAGTAGAGCGATGAACAGCCAAAACTATCCCAAGTCTCCAAAGGCCCTGCCTCTTGTTTTTGGCTCACATTTGTATCTCCTCTCAGAATTTGTTCAAGGATGTTTTCAGCTGGTTAACAACCAATCTCCCCCACAGAGTGTGGCTTCAGATTCTATGTGAGAGATAATCATGTTTTTTGTGTTGATCTCAAGTGTGGGATGGGGAACAGACTAGGGAGAGAGCAGGATTTGAACCACTTCATGGTGGAGCTTGGATGTTGCCAGCTGAAAACATCCTAGTAGAGACTCTGCAAGGATATATATATACATACATGAGCCCAAATCAAGAGGAAAGAGAGGACTTGGGATTGTTTGGCTGTTCATCCCTGCACTTTGAAAGACCTTCCTAGAGAAAACTGCTCCAGAGAAGGGTTCAAGACTTTGGGCTCCAGTTGAGACTCTGGGCCTCGGCTGCTGTTCCAGGCTCCAGCAGCCGCCTTGGTTGAATTGTGGGTTTGCTGAGGGCCTGCTGACTACGCCAGGAGAATCATTCCTCGTAACTGAGATTGTTACAGTATTTTGTATCTGTTCGGCCTACAAAGCAAATAGCTGCCACAGAGAAACTAAAACGTACTTTAAAGCTGCTGGCACTTTGCCAGGCAGAGTCTGAACTGATTCAATCTGCTCGTAAACTAAACAAACTACTCTAAACCTTATAACATAGATATATTCCAAGTACTTGCCACTATGACCCCTGGGCCGGTCCCGGTCCAGTTCCCACCGTCCTCCCAAAAACTCCCCCCCTTCTCTTCAAACTTTTCTCCTCCCCTCCAGGAAGTCCCGCCTTCCACTTCCTGTCCTTCTGCCAGCAGATTGGCTAAACAGCGCATTATTGATGGTTGATACATTCACTCAGCATTCCTCCACAGGAGATCCTGAAGGTTTCATTATTCTAGCCTTTAATATCCTTTTCTTGTTGTTTGGGTTAGTCGGGTTGTAAGTGAGGTACGCTCTGTTAGGAAGTCCATAATAAAATATAATTGATAAGAAAATTGAATATGCAAGATTCCCAACCTGTAGTGTTCTCACTGTGCACATCGGCAGCCATGCCTGTAGAGCTGTCGCTGTGACATCGGCAGCCATGCCTGTAGAGCTGTCACTGTGACACTGGCAGCCATGCCTGTAGAGCTGTCACTGTGACACTGGCAGCTATGCCTGTAGAGCTGTCGCTGTGACACTGGCAGCCATGCCTGTAGAGCTGTCACTGTGACACTGGCAGCCATGCCTGTAGAGCTGTCGCTGTGACACTGGCAGCCATGCCTGTAGAGCTGTCACTGTGACATTGGCAGCCATGCCTGTAGAGTTGTCACTGTGACATTGGCAGCCATGCCTGTAGAGCTGTCACTGTGACATTGGCAGCCATGCCTGTAGAGCTGTCACTGTGACATTGGCAGCCATGCCTGTAGAGCTGTCACTGTGACATTGGCAGCCATGCCTGTAGAGTTGTCACTGTGACATTGGCAGCCATGCCTGTAGAGCTGTCACTGTGACATTGGCAGGCATGCCTGTAGAGCTGTCACTGTGACATTGGCAGCCATGCCTGTAGAGTTGTCACTGTGACATTGGCAGCCATGCCTGTAGAGCTGTCACTGTGAAAATTGGCAGGCATGCCTGTAGAGCTGTCACTGTGACACTGGCAGCCATGCCTGTAGAGCTGTCACTGTGAAAATTGGCAGCCATGCCTGTAGAGCTGTCACTGTGACACTGGCAGCCATGCATGTAGAGCAGTCACTGTGACACTGGCAGCCATGCCTGTAGAGCTGTCCTTGTGACACTGGCAGCCATGCCTGTAGAGCTGTCACTGTGAAAATTGGCAGCCATGCCTGTAGAGCTGTCACTGTGACACTGGCAGCCATGCATGTAGAGCAGTCACTGTGACACTGGCAGCCATGCCTGTAGAGCTGTCCTTGTGACACTGGCAGCCATGCCTGTAGAGCTGTCACTGTGACACTGGCAGCCATGCCTGTAGAGCTGTCACTGTGACATTGGCAGCCATGCCTGTAGAGTTGTCACTGTGACATTGGCAGCCATGCCTGTAGAGCTGTCACTGTGACATTGGCAGGCATGCCTGTAGAGCTGTCACTGTGACACTGGCAGCCATGCCTGTAGAGCTGTCACTGTGAAAATTGGCAGCCATGCCTGTAGAGCTGTCACTGTGACACTGGCAGCCATGCATGTAGAGCAGTCACTGTGACACTGGCAGCCATGCCTGTAGAGCTGTCCTTGTGACACTGGCAGCCATGCCTGTAGAGCTGTCACTGTGACACTGGCAGCCATGCCTGTAGAGCTGTCACTGTGACATCGGCAGCCATGCCTGTAGAGCTGTCACTGTGATATTGGCAGCCATGCCTGTAGAGCTGTCACTGTGACGCTGGCAGCCATGCCTGTAGAGCTGTCACTGTGACACTGGCAGCCATGCCTGTAGAGCTGTCACTGTGACACTGGCAGCCATGCCTGTAGAGCTGTCACTGTGAGACTGGCAGCCATGCCTGTAGAGCTGTCACTGTGACACTGGCAGCCATGCCTGTAGAGCTGTCACTGTGACACTGGCAGCCATGCCTGTAGAGCTGTCACTGTGACACTGGCAGCCATGCCTGTAGAGCTGTCACTGTGACACTGGCAGCCATGCCTGCCTCTCATGCTCACTTCCCATGTATTTGATTTTACCTGTTAGGTGGCTGCTCAAGCAGACACCAGGCACGATGAGGACTCTGAGCCATCCAATGTGACTTGGAACAGGTTCTTTAGCCCACCCTTACCTGCTTCTTCATCGCTAAATGTGTTTGTTTGGTTTTTTTGGGGGGGCGTGTTGTTTGTTTGGTTGGGTTTTTTGGGTTGTTTTTGTTTGATTGTTTTGGGGGGAGGGTTGGTTTTTCGAGACAGGGTTTCTCTGTGTAGCCTTGGCTGTCCTGGAATCACTTTGTAGACCAGGCTGGCCTTGAACTCACAGAGATCTACCTGCCTCTGCCTCCCGTGCACCACGACACCTGACATCTCATCCCTAAATGTGACTGGTGATGGTCGTAATGCCGTCTCAGAGGATCAGTGCCATCACTTGGTGAGTCACTATTTCTAAGTGGACAGCAAGGCAGCTGGCAAGAGGCTCCCTCCCCACAGTAAAAGCAGAAAAAACAGCATAGATGAGAGACAGCAACGTGAGACACCGCGGGGCCTGGTAACGCACCTGCTCATGTGTCTGACACAAAAGGACACTCGTGGACTTGGGAACAGGGTCCCAGTTCCAACAGCACATGACAGAAAGAAGCCAAGTTTGATTTTGGGTTTTGTTTGTAATGTTTTAGTAAAGGACTGGACAGAAAATCAGTTTTCTCTTGAATTCTACATGCCCCCCCTAGACTCCTTGGGGTCACGGAGGCTCCAGCTGCTTCCCCTGTCCCTGATCTCTTCCCACCCCAACCCTGAGCTAACCAGCCAGCCAGGGAATACTGCGGACTCAGAAGCTGCTCACTACGGGTCACTTTCTGTTCACTGATTAGCACTAAACCAGGAACGCTCACGCGGGCGACTCTGAGTCAGCCCGTCCCACCGACTTTCCTCCTGGAGGCACATTAAGGTGGGGACACTGGTTACTTCTACAATAGCTAGAGCTGGGCCACCGTGACCTGATTGCGACTTAACAGTAGCTTGTGTCCCCCAAACCTTCACTCGTCCTTGTCCCCCTTGAAACCGGGATGTTTTGTGGACACACGAGCAGGACACTCGAGGCCTGCACACGGGGAACTTCCCACAGCGGTTTCCCTTCCCCCAAACTCGAACATTTAAACCTCACACTCACCACTAAAGCTGAAGGAAAGACACTGACAACAAATAGGCTTCACAAACGCTGGTCTCTGCTCCAGCCAACGAGAAGGGCCTGTGAGGCAGCATCATCGGTCTCCGGCAGACTAAGTCACCAAGAAGGCCCGCAGGACGCACAGGAGTGCATTTAGGGGAAAGCGGCATAAAACAAGTTATAATTACCAGGAAGTTACTGGGATGGTGTGTCCTATTCTAACATTCAAAGAAACAACCAAAATCCCAAGAATATTGAGAAACATTTTTGGGGAATTTTTTTGTTTTTGTTTTTGCTTTTTTTTTTTTTTTTTTGGTTTTTTGTTTGTTTGTTTCTTTTCGAGACAGAGTTTCTCTGTGTAGCCTTGGCTGTCCTGGACTCTCTTTGTAGACCAGGCTGGCCTCGAACTCAGCGATCCGCCTGCCTCTGCCTCCCAAGTGCTGGGATTAAAGGCGTGCGCCAACGCACGGAGCTATTAAAAAACATTTTAAGATTCATGTTTTACTATTGTGTGTGTGTGTGTGTGTGTGTGTGTAAGTGAGTGTGCCCTACTGTGGACACTCGTGGACTTCAGACTTGGATTCCCTCCCTTCACCAGCTGCTTCCTGTATGCCGACTGTCCACACCATCGCGCCCTTGTGACACTTCACGCAGGTTGGCTACTTGCTCATTGGTGGTGAGCTGGTACCCGGTTTCCACACTGTTCACACTTCGGATGGTTTGCACACTCGTGCAACAAAAACCCCAACCTCTGTTTTCTGTCACGCGGATCCACCCTCTCCTCCTGAAGTCATCGGAGGATGCTGTCTTCCATCAGTGACCCGCTCCCCGCACCCTGCTGTGATCTGCCAATCCCTCTGCAGCCCCTGGGGCGCCGAGTTCTCTCCAGCATCGACGATTCTCGCCTCCAGTTCTTTCCTGCAGTCAGGCCGCTTCGTTATCACCGCTCTCCACGGACTCAGAGGGCCGCGATGGAGAGCCCGGGCACCACGCCCTCCGTCTCCTGCCTACTTCCCGTCTTGAATCACAACCACCCCTAACGGCTCGCGGGATGTGCCCCTGGGCTCTCGTGCTTTCTTCTTGTTGTTTCAGCTTTCCCTGTTGTGGATTAAGCTACCACAGTGCTTTTCATGTCCCCAGGATGGAACGCCTGGCAGAACCAAGGATGGAAAGACTAACTTGCTCACCGTTAGGAGGCGCCGGGTCCACCATGGCGGGCGGGACATGGCGCGCTGTGTGTGTATATGGCAGTTTCCTCAGCAGCAGCTTCAGCCTCCTGCGCAGATCAGGAAGTGGACTGGAACCGGAAGCGGATGTCGCCTTCAAGGTTCACCGTCGGCATCCGCTTCTGTTCCATAGGCCACTGTCCCTACGGTTCCTCAACCTCCCAAAAACAATGTCCTCCAGCTGGTGACCCCATGTCCAAACATGCGCTCCCGTGTGGGACATTTCACACTGGAACCTGGGCAGCTGTGGTCCGTCTTGGGTTTTTATAGGAGATGGGGTATAGATTCAGGTTTTCTGTGTGTAGATACTTATTTCCCCACAGGATGCTTTAGGTCTAGATAGAGATATGATACAGATACGGAATATCGATGATATATAGACGTTATAGATCTCATAGTGATCTATCAGTCAGTCGCAAAGAGTTTCTAACTACCCCTGGGTCTTGGTCTGGAAGCTTCTAGCCTCCTTACAATCTAATTCTCTCCAAGCCTGAACCTTGAAGGTGTCAGCTTCCAGCCTCCCTCTGCTAACTAGATCTAGAATGTTCAGCCTTCGAGACTTACTGCTGAATAAATTCAAGAAGCCGGCCACCATAGGAATTCGCGGCCTTTTTAACCTAGCCTCGGCCCCTCTGCTATCTCTCTGCCTACCCGGCAGTCTAACGCCTTGTCTCTCAGTCTCGCTGGAGGTCACAAATCTCAGTGACGGTTCCACTGAATTCCACAACTCTGATTTATGCTGTTTTGTTATGCATTTCTTCTGTTCATTTGGGCTAAAACTAATATTTATGTTCTAGTTTCCTAAGATAAAATCCTAGACAGTTGACCTGAGCCCACCCTCATTTCTGGCCTGTGTAGCACTCCTACTGTTGATGGAAACACTGTAGGATGTTGTGTTTTTCATCCATTACAAAATACTTTTGGAGGGGTGGTGAGGACACGGTTTCTCTGTGGAGCCCTAGCTGTCCTGGAACTCACTCTGTAGACCAGGCTGGCCTCGAACTCAGAGATCCGCCTGCCTCTGCCTCCCGAGTGCTGGGATTAAAGGTGTGAGCCACCACTTTTAAATACTTGTACTGATTTCTCCTGTGCCTTATTCAAAAGAATTTCAGTTTTTCCCTTATGAATCTTTGGTGATCTCTTTTGCATTAAATTCTAATTTAATTTCATTTTTGTCAGCAAATAAATATCCTAGCTTGCTTTCTGCTGCTGTGCTAAAATTCTGGCCAAAACCAGCTTGGGAAGGAAAGGGTCCATCATGAAGGAAGCCACGGCAGGATCGCGGAGCCTGGAGGCCGGAGCTCGAGGCCGGACCCTGAAGGCAGGAGCAGATGCAGAGGCCATGGGTGAGTGCTGCTCACTGGCTTGCTCCTCCTGCCTTGCTCAGCCTGTTGTCCTATAGAACCACCTGCTCTGGGTGGCTCCACCCACAATGGGCGGGGCCCTCTTCCATCAATCATTAATCAAGAAAAGCCCCACAGACTTGCCAGCAGGCCTCTCTGATGGAGGCGGTTCCTCAGTAGAGTTTTCCTCTTCCCAGGCGACTTCAATTTGTATTGTTGACAAAAAGTAAATATCACAGAAAACTTTGTGTGATTTGAATCCTTACAAATTCATCAGTCCGTAAATATCCCCAACGAAAACATTTGATGTAATTCAGGGTCCATTCATGTAAACATTACCCAGTAGAAGAGGGGTGTGGACATATTTTCTTAACACTAAATGTAGAAAGGGCTGTTTTTATTAAAACACATATCTATTAATTTTTAAATTGTATACATGTATCCTGACAATTTTTAAATATAAATGATAAACTAACATGTTTGCTAAAGTATCGAGAATACAATTGGCAAGAATTACAAAAACTGGATGTGGAAAAGGAGTCACCAAGTGACAGCTGCGAGAGGTTCGTTTTTATCGGGTTGTTTTGTTAGAATTATTTATTATCTCGCATGTATGAATGTTTGGCTGCACGTGTGCTTGTGCACCATGTGTGTGCCTGATGCCTGAGGAACCCAGAAGAGGGTGACCGATCTCCTGGGACTGGAGTGACAGATGTCTGTGGGCCACCGTGTGGACCTGGGGCGTGAACGCAGGTTCTCTGCGGGAACCGCTGTCCTTGACCATCTCTTCAGCCCTTTCTCAAGCTTCGGCTTGTTTTAAGCGTGTGACTTTGCTCAGTGCTGTCACGCTAAAGCGGACTCAAGCTCCTCCGTCTCATCACATCTCAGGCCTCTTGGCTTCTCCAGCAGCCAAAACCACCACTCAGGTGCTCGGTGCCGCCCACTAGAACCCCACGGAGCTGTCACCAGGCTGCCACCTACCAGACAGGAACACTGGCCTTCCCCAGTCCAGACCTGTGAACCGGGCAGCAGACCCACCCTGACCAGAGCACACTGTGGCCACCTGCTGGTGTGTGGTTCACTCCACACTCCAAGCTGTAGCTGTCCTGGGACTGTCACGGGGCAATGTATTATGTCACAGTTTGACATGACAAGAAAGACCAAGCAGGATGTGAGGCTCTGACCCTGTGGCAGTGAGGGGACAGCGCCTCAGAGGTGGGCACTGCCCCCCCCCTCTGCCTTCCACAGCCTCTGCTCAGGGTCTTCTCTCTGCCTCGTCCCTTCTGTCTTCCCATGAAATTATAAAATCTGTTTAACCTCACAACTTTGTGGTGTTGTTGTTTTCTCCTCAAGACAGGGCTTTTCTGTGTAGTCCTGACTGTCCTGAAACTTGCTCTGTAGACCATGCTGGCTTCAAACTCAGAGATCTGCCTACCTCTGCCTCCCAAGTGCTGGGACTAAAGGTGTGCGCCACACTGCTGGGCTGTTGTTTTGCTGGTCTTTGTTTCTTTCCCCTCATCCCTCAAGCTGTGAATGTGGCTGAGCTTTACGGTCCTTGCCGAGCTAGAGCATGCACAAGGCCTGGGGTTTGATTCCCGTGCTAGGTAACTTTGTGTTACCTTGACACGGGCTGGCGTCATCTGAGAGGAGGGAATCTCAGCTGAGAACACACCTCCATAAGATCTGGCTGTAGAGCAATTTCTGACTTAGTGCTGGATGGGGGAGAGCCCAGCTCATTGTGAGTGGGGCCATCCCTGGCTGGTGGTCCTGGGTTCGATAAGAAAGCAGGCTGAGGGGGCTGGAGAAATGGCTCAGTGGTTAAGAGCACCACCTGCTCTTCCAGAGGTCCTGAGTTCAAGTCCCAGCAACCACATGGCACATCTATAATGCGATCTGATGCCCTCTTCTGCAGATAAAAGCACAGATAAAGATACAATAAATAAATATTTTTAAAAAAGAAAGCAGGCTGAGCAAGCTGTGGGAGGCAAGCCAGTAAACAGCACCCTCCATGGCTCTGGAGATCACGGGACCCCCGAAATAACCACCAGGACTCGATACCGATGCAACATACACAGGGTCCTGTATTACGGGCTCAGAGCCTCAGGTCACAATCCTTCCTGATGGAGCAGGATAGGAGAGTGACCCAGAGCTTCAAGGGTAGGGGTTTATAAGGGGAAAGCTGTAATGGGGAGGGGGTGGTTGGGGTCACAGGGAGGTAAGGAAAAAACCATAAGCAGGGGTTGTATGTCACAGGAATGTCGACTTTAAGGCAGGTCGGGTAGAGGCTGAGTCTGGAGGGGATTTTTTTTTTTAATCTCAGAGGACCATTGGGAGCTGATTGTATGTAATTGTTCCAGCAGGGTCGCTGGGGACTGCTGGCAAGTCTAGTTTATGGCAGTTCTGTTTCCCAGAACATAAGAAGAAGTGAGGTTCCCTGGAGGACAAGTTCTCATACAGAACATGGTATTAAATACAGAGTATAAATTACATGTAGGATGTGGCATTAATTTTGCCCTTACAGCGTGAGCATGGTGTTTTATTGCAGTAATAATAACCCTAACTAAGGGCCAGGCAGGGTGGCACACGTCTTTAATCCCAGCACTCGGGAGGCAGAGGCAGGTGGATCGCTGTGAGTTCAAGGCCAGTCTGGTCTACAAAGCGAGTCCAGGACAGCCAAGGCTACACAGAGAGACCCTGTCTCAAAAAATAAAACCCTAACTAAAAGCAGGACCACACCCACCTGTAGGCTCCATTTTCTCAGCAAATATACTTTATTACGAACTTATTAATCAAAAGTACCTCACTTATAACCCGACTAACCTAAACAATAGGAAAAGAAGATTAAAGAACACAACAATGAAACCGGAAGGATATCAGTTCCGAGAAGCGATTTTCCTGGTGTAATCAGCAAAATTTCTTCTGCTGGAACCTGGAGTAACCAGAACCCAGAACCTCAGCCGGAGCCTGGAGCCCCTTCTCAGAGCATCTCGAAGTGGAGCGATGAACAGCCAAAACTATTCCAAGTCTCCAAAAGCCCTGCCTCCTGTTTTTGGCTCACATTTATACCTCCTCTCAGAATGTGTTCAAGAATGTTTTTCAGCTGGTTAATAACCAATCTCCCCCACATGGTGGTTCGACTTCTAAGGGGATAAACATCACCTGCTCATCCCCCACTTGTGATCTAAACAACAAACATGTTTCTCTCTCCTTCACCCGCCCAGGATGAGAAGGGTGAGACCTGGCTGGGCTGTCACCCTGTGGCAGGAGGGCTGGCCTTCCCGGGTCAGGCTTGTGACCACGAGGGAGTGGAGTGTCCCCAGTACTTGAAGCCTAATCAAGGAACATTTTCCTGACTGTTTGATGCCGCTTTGCAGCGCTCTGGAGTGTGGTTTTGGTACATTTGCACCTCACCGTTTGTGACAGTTTTCACTTACACTTTTGTCGCTTTCTTTCCCCCTGACTTTGGTTATCATTCTGTGTCTTCCTGTTTCCTCGCCATTTAATTGCTAAGTTTCTAATTCTTAATTTGGATTTTCCTTCAAGCGGTGAAGAGCTGCTGCCAGGGCTCTTATCTGGTCCTTAGTGCTAGTTAGTAGCGGCTCTGAGTGATCACATCTAGAGCTTGGTGTTCTATTTGTCTCTATTTTCCGTTACAAACCAGAATGGTTAAGTTGTTAGGGCAAAAACAGCGAAGGCTTCCTGGACTTCTTAGCTCAAGGTCGCCCTCTCGTGTTCGTGCAGTGCATCGCAGCGCCATTCCACTAGCGGTGTCTTCTGGTTTTATGACTCTTGTTTCTGGAAATAATTTTCCCCACTTCCTTTTTCTCTTTAAACTCATGATTCTCGGAGTTTCCAACACTGGGTCCTTTGCTTCACTCCCTAGGTTAATGCTCTCCCAAGACCTTCCCCTCTGGTTCCAGCCCAGTTTCCCCTCAGCAGACCCCACAGCAAGGGCGGAATCCAGAGCACCTGTGTGGACGGCCACAGACTCGTTTCCATAATGACCTCGCTCAGAATTGAAGGTTAGGTTTTGGGGACAGAGTCTCTCTGCGTAGTTCTGTCCTGGAACTCGCTGTGCAGACCAGGCTGGCCTCAGACTCACAGAGATCCATCCCCACCCCCACCCCACCCCCACCCCGTCTTTGCCTCCTGGGTGCTGGGATGAAAGTTGATCAACAGCACAGTGGGCTGGAGGTTGTTTTTGTAAATATGCTTTTCTCTGCCCATTTCCTCCAGGCCTCTCCAGTCTGTTCTCCAGTCAGATTCCACCACGCAGCCATGTGCCTTCGCTGGAGTTAAGTATCTGTCATCCTGTGGGCATGTTAAATCGCACATCACTGCATTTCTTCCATGGGCACTGTTCCCGACAAGACGTTCCATGTCTGCCTCAGGACATAAACCCCAAGAGTGCAGTGGAATTGATAACATTAGGTGAAGAACATAACAGAATGATCAGGATTTTATTAAAGTAATCCTTAGAAATTAATTCCTATAAATGTCTATTCTGGTAGAGGAACATTTAGAATTAGTAGTGTGCCTTTTTACCATTAGAGGGTTAAAAAAGGAAGTAAATTAAACTTAAGGAAGGCACAAAAGATAAAAAGAAATTTTTTAAAAATTAGAGCAGACATCATTATAAAGGAAAATTGACAAATAGAAAAAATAAGAATTTAAAGGAGAGATGGTTCTTTGGAGAGATTAATAAAATTATAAACTCCTATAAAATAGGAGAGAAACAAATGTCACCAATGAGAAAGTGGAAGGCGATCTGTGGGCCACTGTGGTCAGACAGATGGACGGACGGACAGACGGACGCCAGGTGGCTTAGACGCGTTATTAACAACTTCACACCAACAACCAACAAGGAGATGGAGACAGACATGAGGAGCTGGGCATCTGTGGCCACGTCAGGCCACTGCCTGCTCCCAACGCCACGAGAGACTGTGGAGAAGAGCAGGATCCTGTGTGACACAGGAGATCTCCCTCTCAGAGGAGATGGCATGGTGGAAAAAGTCACACCACACACGTCACATACATACACATCACACACATGCACACACACCACACACGTCACATACATATACACACCACACACATAACATACATACACACACATGCGCGCATGCACGCACGCACGCACGCACGCAATCCCAGTGACATAGGATTAGGCACATGTTAGGCCAACCTCAGACATGAGAGTGGAAGCCATGAAATAGAGATCTTGGGGTATGAAGGAAAAAATGAATCAGTGGAAAAGTGAAAACCCCACAAAAAGAAAAGTGGTGGGAGGGGCGTCGGGAGGCAGGTGGGAGGGGCTTCAGCAAGGCAGATGGGAGGGGCTTCAGCAAGGCAGATGGGAGGGGCTTCAGCAAGGCAGATGGGAGGGGCGTCAGGAGGCAGGTGGGAGGGGCTTCAGCAAGGCAGATGGGAGGGGCTTCAGCAAGGCAGATGGGAGGGGCTTCAGCGCAGCAGGTGCGTGGGGCGTGGGACCACAGGCTTGAGGCAGGCTCCTAAGTGTAGGGAACTGAGAACTAAGGATCTGAGGCAGCTCTTGCAGCTCATAGCTCAGTAGATCTGCCTGGTTCCAAAGTCACTTGGATAAATAAAACTACAAGAACGAGCCAGGAGTGGTGACGCACACCTTGATCCCAGCACTTGGGAGGCAGAGACAGGAGGATCTCTGTGAGTTCGAGGCCAGCCAGGTGTAGTGGATGTAAACATGTTTTTGTTTTTATCCCAAGTGGGGGATGTGAAGCAGACTTGTGTGAGGGTTTGCGGTGTTTTTCTGCTGGAAACAGACTTGTGAGAGAACAGGTGATGTTTGTCCACTGGAAGAGGAGCCGCCCCTTGCCGGGACATGGTCTTTGCCAACTGATAAACATCCTACCACGGAGAGGAGATAATTATATATATGCCAAAACAGGGGGCGGGGCTTTGGGTCTTGGCATCATTTCTACTGTTTGGCTGTTCATCACTACCCATCGAGACACTCCTGGAGAGAACCACTCCAGTAAAAGCTTTGAGGTTCTGGCTGCGGCTCCAGGTTCCGGCAGCTGCAGTTGCAGTCACCTTTGCTGAATTGCTGGTTTGCTGTTTAACAGATCTGCTGGAATCCTGCAGACTACACCAGTGGAATTGCTCCAAGGAACTGAGTCTAAAAAGTTCTACTTCTGTTCCCATAAGCCTCTTTTCTCTTCTCTCTAGCCTCGATGGGTTTGAAGGGGGTGTAAGCATTATAGAAACCCAGGTAAAGTAGGTTTGCAAAAGGTCAAAGCCTACAGCCAGGGTTACATGGTCTAAAAACAAACAAAAAAAACAAAACAAAAAGTGCAGGTGTAGATCCAAACCATCTCCTTGTGGATTTCACATCGGTTGAAAGAAAGACAGGGTTGTTGGGTCTAAGAACTTGCTTCTCCGTGGCTGTGGACTGACGCCTCCTGACAGACTGGGGAGTGCAGCATCACCTGTGGAGACTTGGGTGCCACGGACCAGGAGAGAGGACCATCTCCACCATATGAGTCCCCTGGAAGGACCACCCTCCTCCGCATCTGACAAAGGCAGTTAATTTCCTCATTGCTGTGACAAAGCTCCTGACCAAACAAGCATAAGGAAGGGTGGGTTAGTTTGGCTCGGGGAGGGAAGGCCATGGCAGCGGGACTTGAGGTAGCAGCTCAGGCCACATCCACAGTCAGGAAGCAGGGAGAGGGGATGCTTGGATGTGGCTAGTGCTCTCCTTGTTGTGTAGCCCAGGCGCATCCCATGGAAGGATGCTACCCAGGTTCAGGCCTTCAAACCTCACTTGGCCTGACCTAGAAAGTTTCAGAGAACATCCACAGGCGTCTCTCCTAGGTGGCCTTCACTGTGGATGTCCCTGACACGTCTGTGTCTCCTGAGTCCTGGTGACCCTGGGCATCCGAGCACCCTCCTCTGTCCACATCCTCCCGTCACCAGTCAGCTTGGCTTATAGTGGGCGTTTCCTGCCTGAGTTCTATTCATGCTAAACTGAATCATTCCTCACTTTTTTTTTCTAGTTTTGTTTCTGTTGCTGTTGATCTAAAAACAAGAAACAAAAAACAAAGAACTTAAAAGACAATGCTGCTCCAGGAGAAAAGATTGTGTGTGTGTGTGTGTGTGTGTGTGTGTGTGTGTGTGTGTGTGAGATTACATATTGATGAGCTGTGGTGTGATAATACCTTATCTATCTTTAAAAAAAAAAAGCAAGAATTGAATTGCAGTTAGTCTCAATTTTTTTAAGTCAATTTATTTATCTGTGCAGGATACTCCAGATAAATAAAGGACTTCAATACTTTTCAATAAACTTCATGCAGTGATGTGCATAGGTGTATGTATAAACTTTCAGATAAAATCTAAAAGCTAACCAAGGGAGGTTTACATACATACATATAAATACATACATACATACATATACATACATACATACATACATACATACAGTCCTGGTCATATTCTGTTGCTGCCATGACCACATCAACTATTATGTATTATCATATTCTGCAAATATTATTGTTGTTATTATTATGTTTATATTCATATTCCACAGGGTTGAGGTAGGGGAGAGGAGAAACAAACTTTAATTTGTTTCCATCACCACCTAGCGACTGGAGTGCAGCATTGCGCCTTCAGAGCAAGGACAGAACCTTGGGAGGCACAAGGTTTTTGAGCACTTTCTGGTTTTGTTGATTTTTGTGTCTGTTTTAGGTCGATTTGAGTTTGTTTTGTTTGGGCACCTTATTTGCACCACTAGGTGTGGGGCCGTGGACTGCCTGGAAGCAAGCGCTGGACCTCCCAGCCACGCCCCTCTATGCTCCCAGCCACGCCCCCCTAGGGTTCCACTCCCTCCAGCGCTGCTTTAGGGTTAACCCAGCATCCTAACCGCATCCCAGCCATGACGTCACGCCCGGACTTCCCTCAGCTCACCCACTTAGTCAGCAAGGGATGAGATCGTTACTCCCTCAAACCCAGTGAAACACAACAGCTGCCTCTCTCCCACCATGCTGTCTCCCTTCCCCAACACTCTAGGGCAGAACCCTAAGTATGACGTCATCACACATGTCAGAGACAGTGATGAAAATAAAAACGACGAAGCTGGCATCCCCACGGATATCAAGGTCCAACCTCTTCAGCCTTTGAACATGGGCTCAGGCCACAGACTCTCAACTCCAGGGAGCTTCCAGCCCTCAGCCTTGAACTCAGCGGCATTGCTGGTCCGGCTTTCTGTTGGCATGCTTTTTATACTATTTCACTTTAGATTTTCTTATACCTCTACTTCCCTTCCACCAAACCCCCAACAGCCAGTAGGAGAGAAGGAAAGTTAGAGAGGAATGGGACATAGAGCTCTTTAGACTTCCAGCTGTTTAGGGTCATCAGATTCTTTGAGAAAAATACCAATCTCTGTAGTCAGAATATCAACAGCAAACACAGCAGCAGCCTTTTTTCCCTCCTCTTCCTCCCTGCCCCTCTCCTCCCAGCATCCTCTACAAGTCCTTTGCTCTCTCTGGGCTCTCATATTTGTTCCTCTCAGAGTCCGTAGGGTTCAACTATCTCCAGTTGGCAAAGACCACGCCCCTCTCTGAGCGGCCTGCGCTGTTATCAGCTTTGTGGACACACTAAAGGCAGCCCCATATCACACACTTGGGATTAAAACAAAAACACGTTTATACAACATAACTGAGTTTTTAAAGAACCAAAACTTCCATTACAGCTTCTCCCCCTCTCTCCCTTGCAGACAGTGCTATGGGGGCTCTGGCTGTGCAAGCCAACCTAATAAGACCCCACTCACAATCATATTATATTATATTAACCGTCTTCCTCTAGAGGCCCCTAATTTTTTTTTTTAAAGCACCCAGATGCAGAGAGGAAATAGAGCTGTTTCCATTTTCAGACGACGTACTTGTCTATGTAGCAGCCTCAATGAGTTCACACAGAAACTGGAGTCACTAAGTCCGTCGGGCCACACGAGAGAAGACAGCGTAGAAGTAAATTGCACTTCAGGACACCGGCGGCGAGCACACAGTGCCTTTCTGGCCATGATGACCCCCTCCCTCCCCTCCTTCCCAGATCTCTAGAGGGGAGGAAAGATGAGGCACTGGCCTGTCTGCTCACAGAGGACAGCAAGTTTACAGAGAGGTGACCCTGTGGGTGAGAGGGTGAGTCACCTGGCCTGACGGCACAGGCCTGTGAGCCCAGCTGCTACTCAGGAGACTGCGACAGGAAGATCCCAAGTTCAAGGCCAACCTGGGCTGTAAAATGCACTCGAGGCCACTGGAGTTAACTTAGTGAGGCCCTGCTTCAAAATGTACATCAAATAAAACGGCCCAGAGGGCTCAGAAATGTAGCTCGGGGGTAGAACACACAGCGTTCATAAGGTTCCTCGATTCTCTCTCCCACACTGAGAAGAAAAATGCAGGAAATCATACTCAGACATTTTAGTTATTTTTGTCAACTAGTTCCAGAAATGAAATACTTAGGCATAAGTCTAACATCCACAGTTATGTATGGTGAGAAGCACACACGAATTAAATTAAGTCAGAGGGCGCTGGAGAGATGGGTCAAAAGTTAAGAGCACTGGCTGCTCCTCCAGAGGACCCAGGTTCAATTCCAAGCAACCACATGGTGGCTCACAACCAGTAACTCCAGTTCTGGGCCATTGCCAACCTCTTTGAGCTCTATAGGCACTGCGTGTGTGCAGAGAAACTTCAGGCAAAGCACTCACACAAACCCAAATGAATAAATCTAATCAATGCAGAAAATGACAAATGAGTGAAGAAGCATACTGTTTGTGAGCTAGAGCAGTTAGCGCAGAAGTTACGGTAATTTTCATAAAACTGTGTTTCTCTCTTAACCCAGCTGTCACACAAGTAATTGAGGCTCCATTTTTATTATTTCAACAAGCTTCACAGCATAAGAACTGAGGTGTTACACATTTCTGAACCCTCTGCACTAATTTGGTTTCTCCCAGCGAACGTCCCAGAGATCCTGCACTTTGTAGCTTTCCTGATGCAGCTCTCCCCTGACCTCCTGGGCCTCTGCTTCTGCCTGAGTCCCCTGCCTCCTCTCCTTACTCCTCCTCCCCTGGCTGGCAGGAAGTCCATAAGACTTAGAGAAAAAGAAAATCTTCAGACGCAAGTAGCCAAAAAGGAAAAAAATGTGGGGAGCAGAATCAAAACTGAACCAGGAAAAAGTGGGACGCAAGAGTCAGAGTGAGGGTTGGGAGCACAGGGACTCTCTGGGAGTGAGCGAGCATCTCGTGGGCTCCCAGCCAGAGCACAGGAGGGGTGCCAGCATGCTACCCTCAGCAAAGGCAAGAACAACAGTTTTACATTAAAATAAGCAGCAGAAAATGACTCAGGTTGTATCTACTACACACAGTCAGTGTTCGTTCTTTATTGGCAACGTGGAACAAATGTTGAGACCATTTAAAACAACATAATATTCTTCAGACAATGAAAATGCGCCAGAAAAATTTCCCACCAACTGAACTGTAATTTATTTCAAAACAAGCTTAAAAATCATTAAGAAAGTATCGACCTGCCCATGATCAAGCCATCCAAAATCCACCACATGGATGGAAGGGACTGTGAAGTCTCGCCCTTAGCTGAGGAGCTATTGGCAAGCATTTGATGGCTGCTAGAGAGAGAGGGACCATGTTGTTCAAAGATGCAGCCCTTAGGGGCCACGTACAGTCCAGCAGATGGCCCTGCTCCCATGAACATCCAGGCAGAACTAAATTGACTCAGTGAATTTAAGCCAAAAAAAAAAAAAAAGTGAGGTTGGGAGGTAAATGTGGTCAGGGGAGAGAAGAGATTGGAAGGGAGGAAACAGGGGTAGACTTGATCAAAACACATCATATGCACGTCTGAAATTCTCAAACAGAAAAGCAAAAACTATTTTCTATCCACACACAATGATGGCGTGTTGAAAGGTGTGTGCTGTCCATTTACAACTCTAGCAGTTTTTACAGCTGTCTTCCCATCTGCATACAATACAACAGAAACCCTCCCAATTTTGTCAGATTACTAAAAAGATGGTTACTCCGGTGTCAAGGCTTAGTAAAGCCAGTGAATCCATTGCCCACTAAGGTCACTATTAGGTGAAACAGTTCTTTGCTTTAGGATGGCGCAGCAGTGAACAGGCGGGTCCTAGACTTGGACTGTTACGATGTAGCAACCCCAGTGAACTAACAGACATGAGCAATTACCATCAATGGTCATTGTAACGTCAAGAGAAACAAGGAGATACAATGTGACTCCAAAAAGGCACAACAAAAGTTTCAAGCCAGAGTCGGACCCCAACCTCTGTAATAGATTCTAAGTTTCAGAAACCGTAAAGGGCAAAAGAGTGTGTTAGGTGGCGCCATGTGTGCGCCTTAGGTGGCTCAGGGTTCTCAACAACTGAAATCCCACCAGAAGGAAGGGTGACGTAAGACATCTGGAGGTCGGAGACACGAGAGGCAATGGCGTATGGTACACAGAAATGTATGCCTGGCTGAGGAAGCCATCCTAACACACACACACACACACACACACACACACACACACACACCTCCCCTGCACAGTGTGTGCCTCTGGGTGTTTACTGACCAAGGCACAAAGGGACTTCAGCAGAGACCGACACAGTCTATGTTTTGATCTGAGCTGATTATGTGGGTTTTGCCTTGAATGAATCATTAAATTATACACTCTCTGCTGTTGTCTGTGACTGTTTTAATTTACAGTACAAAGGATTTGAAGGTGGCTGCCAGGAGCTATGGTTGGGAGACAGAAAGGCCGGGAAGGGGGGGTGGGGGGGAGGCCCAGTCACAGGGTTAGGGTGAGGCCACAGACTAAAACTAGGGAGGCACAGGCAGGCAGATCACTGTGAGTTCAAGGCCAGCCTGGTCTACAAAGTGAGTCCAGGACAGCCAAGGCTACACACAGAGAAGCCCTGTCTCGAAAAATCCAAAAATAAAAAAACAAAAAAAGAACAAACTTAGAACTGGAGTGAATTTGGTCCTAAGGTATCTATTTGGACCGTGTTAGGACAGGATGGGAGAAGACGCATGACCACGCCTCACAGACTCCAGCTTTCTTTTATCCGACCCAGGGCCCTGCCCTTTATACTCTTCTTCAGAATCTGGGAGAGAGGCTTCTGTTACGAGGGGTGAGGTGGGAGAAGCTCTCCGGAGACCTGCAGAAACAGTGGGAGGGTCTCAGGGAAGCCCCATTCCCATTCCCCGCCACTCAGGAGACAGAGGCGCCTCTGCCCCCCTTTACTCTCACTCTGGCCAAAGAACAAGGTGCTGATCTGCCAGCCAAAGACCAGGACTGGGAGCGCTTACCTCACTGCCAGAGTGAGTCTCCGCAGACGCTGGAAAGAGAGAGAACAGGATCCCCAGTCAGGACCAAATGTGGTCTCCTGGGGACGTTGTGCACCCCTCTGGACTCACCCAGCTTTAGAAAGCACTATCATAGCGATGCCTGGGCACAGCCAGCCTCCCCTCACCCAGGTCTTCACAGTAAAGGGAGCTGGAAGCGGAGAAGCCACAGGGCTGGGGAGTCGGGGGCTGAGTGGGGGGAGGTCGCTCAGAGGCCTGTTACCTTTCCGAGCCTTGAGGTGGATAACAGCCCCCACAAGGAAGACAGTTAGCCCAAGCAGGAACGCTGCACCTCCACTCAGTATCTTTGTCCAGGAATATTGAGACTGAGCCACTACGGGAAAACAAGATTTAAAGTCAATGTGAGGCTCCCAACACTGGACGCAACTCCATAAAACCCCAAAACCTCCACTAGACCTCAAGCTCAGAACTGCTCAGAGAAGAGTTAAATCTAGAAACGGAAAGTTAAATCTTCCATCTGTCACCAAGTGTGTGTGTGTGTACACTTTGAGCGTGTGTGTGCGTGTGCAGGTGTGTGCATGTGTATATACTCGAGTATGTGTGTGTGTCTGTGTGTGTCTGTGTGAACTTCAGGTGTCATTCCCCAGGGGCCGTCCACCTTTGCTGCTGCTGCTACAGTTCACTGGGCCCCTCACTGGCCTGGCACTCGCTAAGAAGGGGAGGCTGGCTAGCCCATGAGCCTCAGGGTGCCTGTTCCGGCCCTGGGACTACATGCACCAGAGCACCTGGATTTTTTATACAGGCGCTGGGGATCAAACTCAGGACCTCTCGCTTGCATGATGACCAGTTTGCCAACTAGACCACGTCTCCAGGCCTGTCCCTGACTTATAGCCCATGACAGGGTCCCTAAAGAGTAAAGTGCTAGCCAGGTGGAGGTGGTGCACATCTTTGAGCCCAGCACTCAGGAGGCAGAGGCAGGTGGATCTCTGAGTTCGAGGCCAGCCTGGTCTACAGAGCGAGCTCCAGGACAGCTAGGACTACACAGAGAAACCCTGCCTCAGAAAACAAAAACAAAAACAAAAAACTAAAGGATACTAGGTCCCAGGGTTGGGGGCAAGTTGTGGGTTAACAGCCCACCTTACCTCCTGGACATTGTGAGGATGGATGGCTGTTCTGTTTTCTCCCATCCTGGGAGATCAGGGAACTTGTCTTGTCATCAAGAGGAACACAGAAGTGACACCACCCTACAGGTCAAGGCCCAGAAATAATAATTTTAAAAAACTAAATAAATCTCACCCCACTCCACAGAAACGGGCCTCAGGAGGCTGGGGTGCTCCACCAGGCAGCCATAGATGTCGCCAAGTTCTGGGGTCATTTCCAGCATCACTGTCGTCTGGAAGGTCCAGTCTCCATTCCTAACAAGGCCAGTGGACACGACGCCTGATGTCTCCTCCTGTCCATTCCGGAACCACCTGACGGTTATGTCCCCCGGGTAGAAGCCTGTCACGGAGCAGAGCAGCAGGCTGTGCTGCTGCAGCAACGGGGTCCTCTCTGGGTACACTGTCACCTCCGGTGGCACTAGCAAGAGAAGAAGAGGCACACCAAGGTCAGAAGCATTGAGCATCCTTGACCCATGTCCCAGGCCAGGCAAGGAGAAGCTGGAAGTGTAGGCTACCCAAGCCTGAGACTGAGAGGCACGTGTGCATGCCGGCAAGGAGGATTTGGACTCTGCCAAGCCCCCTCCTGGAGTTCTAGAGGTAAGACCAAGATGTTCTATCCTGTAAGGACCATGACTCACAGCTGAGGACACAACATAGTCACAGGCCCCTTACCTATCACCCTCTTATCCTGGAGAATAAATTTCCTGTCATAAGAGAGCCAGCAAGATGGCTCAGCAAGTAAAGGTGCCAGCCGCTGAGCCTGATGACTGAACCAACTGCCTCTGACCTCCATATGTGCACTGTGGCATGCATGGAACACACACACACACCAAACAAACGTAGTTTAAAGCACTTTTAATGCCTGTCATAAGGTCCCCGTGGAGAACCCCACTAGCCCCCTGACTTCCCTCACCATTTCTCCCCAGGATGAAGGGGGCCCCCAGCAGGTAGTTCTGCCTGCAGACCATGTTCACAGAGGCTCGGCTCCTCTCCAGGAGATCCGGGCGTCTGTTCCACTGCTCAGCGTCAGGCTCCCCCAGCTCCGTCAGCGCCACGAACACCCCCAGGTCACTGTCGAAGTGTAAATACTCCTCCAGGTTGAAGATGAACCTCACCACGAAGCGCACCTTCTCTGTCCCGTTGGTGAAGTAACAGTCCGCCTTTGCCTGAATCACAAAATCCTCTGGAACCAAAAAGGGGTTAGGAAGCGGCTGCCGCTCTGGGAGAGCCTGTGCCTGGCACACGGAGTCAGCCAGTGCGGATTTAAGAGGAGGCCTTTGATGGCAACGTGCTCGAACCCGTGGCATTAGGAGATAAAAACGCAAGATGCAATCCGATGCTCGCTGGCGCTTATCAAAATGTTAACTCTACAGGGGAAACATGACTGGTGTCCCCTGTCCCCTGCCTCCAACATGTGGGTCCTGGGGATTGAACTCAGGTTGTCAGGTTTGGCAGCACACGCCCCTACCCACGGAGCCATCCTGCGGCCCATTCTCTGTTTCTGAACACTACACTCATGTTGAAGACACACGTGGAATGACATTCATGGAGAGGAAAGAAGAGTGACCCGGTTCTGTGTGCTGGGGAATGATACAGCAGGTGGACCTCCGTGAAAGTCGCTAACCGCTGCTTGAAGGAAAATGGCTGCTGTGCTTGCTCTGCTTATCTGCTTATTCCTAAACTCAACAGTCTCCTCCAGGAACACTCGGCCTGTCTTAGTCACTCAGGTGCTAGCCTTCAACCCCTTGGTGCCCCTACCCCGTTCCATTCCCTCTTACAAGCTAAAGAAAAAGTATATGGAGTGTTCTCATTGTTATTTAA
Source organism: Acomys russatus (assembly GCF_903995435.1). Classification (NCBI taxonomy): domain Eukaryota; kingdom Metazoa; phylum Chordata; class Mammalia; order Rodentia; family Muridae; genus Acomys; species Acomys russatus. Next base: position 61,296,661 of record NC_067147.1, read on the forward strand.
AAATCTATGCTGAGTTTTTCCATTTGTCAAACGGGCATGATGAGCTCAGAGTGGGTTTTGTTCTCAGAGAAAAGTGATGCTCCCTCCCCGAGGCTTGTTCCTCTTCTGCGCTTAACGAGACTCTAACATTAGCGGGGAGTCACATCCTGTTTTCTGCTCGGAACCCTGCATTTTCATGGTCTAACCACACTGGTGTTTGCATAGCCTGTGCCCCAGTAAAAAACAAATCGCACACAGGAACCTGAGACCAAAGATAATTAACAACTCGTCTGATTTCTTCTCTAATGCCTCAAAACTGCTCAGTGCGATGCAGAACACGTATCAGGGGTGCGATAGGTGCCGGAGACGCTAGTTCCAACTTCACCACATAAACACGGTCCTAACAAGGCTGGACGCTTGCTTGGGAGGCTCGGCTGCTCGCAGGCTCCGCCTTTGGGGGTCCTCGTGTCTTATATCGATGCATAAGCAACCCAATAAGGAAAAGAGTCTCCTTCCTTCTTACTGCCCTGGTGTCTGCGTCTCAGGCACAGCGAGTCCGTTCCAGGCGGTTCATTGTGGGTGCTAAGAAGGGAACACACACACACACACACACACACACACACACACACACACACACACACAGAAACAAAATGCTCGGGTCTTACCTGGGGAGTCTCTGCCTTCAGTCGTGAAGGAATCCGGCCTCATGAGGTTCACAAGCAGAGCCACCACCCAGGGGGCCCTCCCAATACCCATCTGGAGGGGACAGTGAGACAGTGGAGAGCCTGTTGCACCTTTTTAGAATGGAGCCTCCTTGAGATTGGGACCATCTTCAGACTGTTAGCCAATCAAGACTGGGGAGTATTGCATCACTTGTTGCTAGGCAGAACACTTTGATAGCATTCTGTAATCCTAGCCAAGAACGGGTTACCTGGAGGGTCAGTGTTGGTGGCTTACGTACGGGAAAGTGGACTGGGACCAGGAGGGGAGGTGTGCACAGTGTGAGGCCCTGGAACAAAGCAGGATCTTTATTGCGTATCCTGGGGTGCTCGTCTATAGGGTCCCTGAGTTACTGTGACAACAGGCCTCCTTCCTGGATGGTGGCTGACATTGACAGCATAGGGTGCTGAACAGTGAAGCTGGCGTTATGGACTGCAGGCTTAAAGGGCGCCGATAGCAGGCTGGCTTATCCGCAAGAACAGGACACAGGCTGCACTGTGTGCCAAGCAAGGAGGGGCGGGGGAGGAAGACTAAAACAGAAAGACAGAGAGGGGGACAGAATTGTAGACTCAATTTTCTTAACCAAAGTATTTTATTAGCAACTTATTGACTGAGCCTACATCAATTATAACCAGATTAACCAAAACAGTATGAAATGAGGATTAATTGACACAAAACAAAACCTTAAGGAGATCAGTCCTGAGGAACGATTCTCCGGTCGGGAGCCACAGGATTTCTTCCACTGGAACCTGGGGTAACCAGACCCCAGAGCCTCAGCAGGAGCCAGAGCTCTGAAGCCTTCCCTCAAGAGGTTTTCTCTAGGAGCGTCTTGAAGGGCAGCGGTGAACAGCCAAATCTATCCCAAGTCTCCAATCGGCCCCACTGCCAGTTCTGGGCTCATTTATATCTCTCCTCCCAGAGTCTGTTCATGGATCGTTTCAGCCGGCAGCAATTAAGCTCCTGCACAAGGTGGTTGCTCTTCTAGTGAATTAACATCACCTGTTCTCTTACTAGACCGTTCGATCCCACACTTGGAATTCTAAAGAACAGGTTTCTCTCCTTCACAGAGTCCTCTAAAAGATAGAATCATAAGGAAGCACTCGGAACCAGGCCAGCACGATGGCAGGATGGGAGAACTGGCAGTCCGTGCGTGCTGGGCCAGCCTGAGCTGCAGGGTGAATTCCTCTCTCAACAGCAACAGCAACAAGAGTATCGACAACAAACATGCTTGACAACATTTAAACAGTTCCAGTGCTGCACTCAAAAGTGCATGGGGAAGAAAGTAAAAATTAATTCTCCTCCACCTCCTTAGTCAGCTTTCTGTTGCTGTGATGAACACCACGGCCAAAGCTACCTGTGGAGGAGAGGGCTTATCTCAGCCTATGGTCCGTCACTGAGGGAAGTCCGGGCGGGGACACGGGGAGGAACTCGGAGGCAGGAACTGAAGCAGAGGCCATGGAGGGTGCTGCTCACTGGATTCCTCCTCATGGAGATCTACCAAGCTTCCTAAGATCCCCTCTCCATTCATATTTCCCTTTAGAAAGACTAAGCCTCCCTTCCCTACCTGTCAGCCTGTACCAAAAACTCAGCTCAGAATACATCAAAGAGCTTGATGTGAGAGCTAAAAACACAGCTACAGAAGACACTGCAAGATCTAGGTGTGAGTACTGCCCGGAAACGCCCCAGTAGCCCAGGGAGCAAAAGGAAGAATTACAAAGTGAAACTGTGTTAGATGAAAACGATTCTGGCCGGGCGTGGTGGCACACGCCTTTAATC